>NC_056744.1:307949168-308177938 GCF_019279795.1 Protopterus annectens
ATCAAAGGAAGGTCCCACCTCTAAGTTCATTAATTTCTTTAAAAAGTAACTGAATCAGTGGGATAGCAGTTATGCAATGAATACAACATATCTACACCTGCCAAGACCTTTGACACCATTTCCTAAGCATTACAGGTAGACTTTTAACTCTGAATGCAAATCCTTACTTTGTGCAATGAATAGCTAACTGGTTGCCTGACAGAACCCATGTGGTTAGACTAGTAACTGCCATTTCTGAATGTAAAACAGTTACCAGTGGTGTACCATAGGGCTCAATTTTAAGCCCTCTCCTATTTGACATATAATTCTCAGACCTTTGGACCATGACTTCTGGCTTGGGGTTAAGTTTGCAGATGACTATAAATTGGCTACCTGTTATTTAGTCTTCAACTGACTCACAATTGTTCCAACATGATTTAGACCATTTAACAAAAAACACAATGAACACCATTAGGAAACAAATCAACTGTTGAACCAAAAGCCAGTAATCAACCTGCTGAAACAATGGGCACCAGTACTAAAGAAAAAATTCATAAAGTGTTTTTGTGCTTTTCAAACTAGGACTTCTTCAGAATACATAACTGCTTAAACTCAAATATTTATAAGAAAATTCCATCACATGACCCTTAATACATCATTAAGTAATTAAGATAAAAATCACACTTTGTAGTGGGTACTAAAATACAATTACAATACCCACCCTACAAACCTTAAACAAAATACAACCACATTCCTATTACAAAATAAAGCATAAGTATGCAATGTTTAAAGTGTAAATTATAATTATACATAACCCAAAAGATGAGGCAAAATCAACTTACCCAACCACATTGGCATACCAAGTAAAGGAAATGTTTCTCGTACAGTAATACCTTCTAGAAGTCACTAAACTCCATTAAAAGTATGAAATATTAAAATTCAGAGTAATTATAAATGATCCTAAAATAATGTTAAAGCTCTGTCTGAAGATAGGCATCAGGTCGATGCTGTCATTTAACCCTGGTGGAACACTGGCATTGAGTCTGAACTGCCAATAAAGCTCCGTCGTAGCAAATTTATTTTCCCAATGCCCTATTCGTGGATCCCTTCTCACAATTTCCACAATACCAAACAGAAATTTAACAGTCTGTGAGATAGATTATAATTTGAAACGCTTGCTGGAACACCCCCTTCATAGGTTACATGAAAGGAAGGGCACAAGAAATGCTGGGCATGTCAATTTTGTGCCTACATTCTATTAGGTAAAGATGTTTTGGTTGGACCCCCCCCCAAAAAAAAAAAACATTAAATTAGAGACAGTGGACTGCAGAAGCACAGGTCTTAGTCTATATTATTGTTTGTCAAGATTGTCATTATTTTTACATGGGAAAGAAGGAGAGAAACCTACGTAACCGGGTTTATGAACACTTACATGCTATTTAACATAAGAACTTCAATAATGCCTTGTATAGACATTCCATCAATTGTCATAAGTTTAATAAATTTCTGTTTGGTATTGTGGAAATTGTGAGAAGGCATCCAGGAGGAGGGTTTTGGCAAAATAAATTTGTTACGATGGAGCTTTATTGGTAGTTCAGACTCAATGCCATTGTTCCAACAGGTTTAAATGACAGCATCAACCTGATGCCTATCCTCAAAGAGCTTTAACATTATTTTAGGATCATTTATAATTACTTTGAATCTTAATATTTCATACTTTTAATGAAGTTTAGTGACTTCTGTAAGGTAGTACTGTATGAGACACATTTCCTTTACTTGGTATGCCAATGTGGTTGGGTAAGTTTATTTTGCCACATCTTTTGGGTTACGTATAATTATAACTTACACTTTAAACATTGCATATTTATGCTTCAAGTTTTATTTTGTGGTTGTGGTTGTATTTTATGTTTAAGGTTTGTACAGTGGATTTTTGTTTTTGTTATTGTATTTGTATTTTAGTACACACTACAAAGTGTGATTTTTACCTTAATTACTTAATGATGTATTAAGGGTCATGTGATGGAGCCTTCTTATAAATATTTGAGTTTAAGCAGTTATGTATTCTGAAGTCGGCATAGTTTGAAAAGGACAAAGGCGCTTAATAAAATATTTTTTCTTTAGTACTGGTGCCCTTTGTTTTGGCAGGATGATTTAGAGCATGTTAACAATTGGTGCAAAGACAATGGTCTCAAATTACAAGTAAAATAAAATGCAGCATTGGTTCGATTTGGTTCGCAAAACAGTTTCACTTACCATATACTAGATGCACCTCTCCAAATCAGAATCTGTTGTAAGGGATCTGCGTGCTCTTGCTGACAATTCTTTATTTGACCATCACATTTACACAGTAGTCCAGAAAGCCTTTTATGTGGCCCATCTAATTTCCAAGGGCATCTCCAGTAGATCCACAGTTTTAATTCCCATTTACTCGTATCTTATATCAGACCCATTATTGGATATATTGCACCTTTTGGCATGTATTTATTTAAAAATATCACACAACTTGAGAGACCTCAGAGATTCATAACTAAAAAGGTCAGTGGTCTCAAAAACCTTAGTTATTAGGGCAGACTGGTGGCCCTTTCTCTGTAGTCAGTCTCTTACAGACTCCTCTGTGGAGATCATGTCTAGCCTTTCATACCATGAAAATCCAGCCTTCTTTGATCTTCTATTCCTTTGCAGAACTAATGGTACATCAAATACTCTGTTAAAGGAACAAAACCTTCATCAGCAGACAAGACATGTCGGCATGATAGAGTCACATTTCAAAGTATCCTTCATCGTGATCAAACTTCCACTACATGTCAGAGAAGCACCCTTGTCACGTTCAAGGTAAATCGAGATAACTGGATGGGCAGCCTCAAATTCTCTCCCAGTCTACCTAGCCTTCCTTCAGGCTTGAGGGAAGTTCGGAGTAGAATTTATTATTTTTTTTGGCTAGGCTGGAAAAGGTGTGCAGACTGATTGCCCAGTACTTCCCTATGAACCTAAACGAATAAGTCATTGTACGTAGATGTAATTTTGAACCTAAATGTATAAATCACTGTATGTCAATGTAATTTTGCCATTTGCTATTTGTCTTTGGAGCTTCTCTCCCTGGGCCTCTGCTGAAAATGGGCTGTAACCCAGTGGGGCTTTCCTGGTAAACAAACGTCAAGGTAATTAAATAAATAAATCAATGTTATTTGGTACCCAGCAAAAATTCCATAAAGTTCTAGCTGATTGGACAGTTCACCGCAGCACTGAACAAGGACTGGAAAAGTACAGTTGTGTACACTTACCATAAATATAGATGTTCGAGTGTATTCACTGTTGCAGTCATTACAATTGGGTTATCCCGCTGGCAGGCTACCCTCAGTCGGCCTGAATTCCAAAGTCTAGGTCCGGCATCGGTTGCTGTAGTCTCTTCCCTGAAGTCAGTGCGCCAGGGGTATAAAAGATGCAGCTGACGCCATTTTTTCCATTTTTTCTTGCCCCAGATATCAGGTGCCCCAAAAGGGTAGGCTAAAAAATATGCCAATAAAACATGCATGCAGCAAAATATATTATACTTTCATCTACAAGCAAATACACCACATAGGTTGTATAGATTAGAGAAGTGCAGATAAGTTCCAGCAAAGACATGGGGGATGGTGGGTGGGTAACTTGGACTGCAACAGTGAATACACTCGAACATCTACATTTATGGTAAGTGTACACAACTGTACTATGTTCTTCGTGTTTCACTGTTGCAGTCATTACAACTGGGCTGAATCCCAAAGCTAAGGTTGGGAGGCTGGAGCTAAATAGCATTAGGAGTGGCTATTAGGCCCTGCAGGACTGCAGTGGCAAACCTGCCCTGGATTTAGATTAGAGTGGTAAGTGATGGTGCTTTGTGAAGGTGTGCACTGAACTCAAGGTAGCAGCCTCTAAAATATCTTTGGTTGGTACTCCCCTGAGGAAGGCTGCTGAAGTGGCTGCTGCTCTGGTTGAATGTGGCCTAATGCCTTTAGGTACTGGCTTGCCATGTTGTGAATAGCAGAAACAAATGCAGTGGCCTATCCACTTTGAAATAGTCTGCTTTGAGATAGCCTTTCCTTGTGATCCTGCAGCATATGCCACTAGTAACTGCTCTGTCTTTCTGAAAGCTTTGGTTCTGTTCAAATAGAAGCGTAGCTGTCTGTGCATGTCCAAAGAATGCAGAATCATCTCCCCCTTATTCTGTGGGTTTGGATAAAAGGTAGGCAGATGAATAATTTGGTTAAGGGCCATACTGGACACTACCTTAGGCATAAATGTCGGGTTTGTCCTCAGAGAAACCCTGTCTGGATAAAAAAATGATAAAAGTTTCCACAGCCATGAGTGCCTGTGTCTCTGAGACTCGTCCTGCAGAAGTTACTGCTAGTAGCAGAGCTGTTTTCCAAGATAAAAACTTTATATCAGCTGTAGCAGCTGGCTCAAAAGGAGGCAGGGTGAGTTTTTCTAAGACATAATTGAGGTCCCATGCAGGTATTCATGATCTCCTTGGAGGCCTTAAATTTTTGGCCCCTCTGAGGTACTGCCTTAATAAAGGATGAGAAAAGATAGGTGGCTCTGTATTGTAATGAGCCGAAATGGCAGAGGCATGAATTTTTACAGATGAAAAGGATAGGCCTTTGTCCAGCATCTCAGTCAAGTATTGTACAATCTGAGGAATATTTGGTACAGCTTTGTCAATTCCTTGTGCCTGGTTCCAAGCACAGAACCTCTTCTATTTTCCAGCATAGGATTTTCTAGTACTAGGCCTCCTGGCCTCCAAAATGACATCCATCACCGCTTTAGTGAGAGGTGTGTTTTGCATGACTACATGATCAGCCATGCTGCCAGATTTAAGGGCTTGAGTTGGCTGTGCAGGATATGATTGTGCTGCTGGGACAGTAGATGGGGCACTTGAGGTAAGGTCCAGGCTGGGCATTGAGACAAGTTCCTTAGGATTGGATACCAGTACTGGCATGGCCTGTCTGGGGCAATCAGTATCATTTTTGACTTCTCCTGTCTGACCTTTAGGAGTACCTTGGGGAGGAGAGGCAGAGGAGGAAAGGCATATACTGTTAAGTTTTTCCAGCTGAAAGATAGGGCATCCACGTTCCATGCTTGTCTGTGATAAGTCTTTGTGCAGAATCTTTTTAGTTGGTAGTTGTGAGAAGCAAATAGATCTATGTCCGGGCATCCCCATTTCTTTATCATCATGCTGAAGACTTGTGGATCCAATTTCCACTCCTGGGGATCCATGAGGTTTCTGCTTAGTCTGCCAGAGTATTTATCTTTCCTGGTAGGAATTGTGCCTGCAGATGTACTTGGTAAGTCAATGCTGTGTCCCACAAAGTCATGGCCAGTCTGCAGAGGGGATAGGAATGTGTGCCTCCCTGGTTGTTTATGTACCACATGACCGTGGTGTTGTCTGTCTTTATCAGTAGTTGTCCCAGATTTAGTAAGTCCTTGAAGGCTGTCAGGGCATTTTGAACAGCTAGCATCTCTTTTTGATCGATATGTACATGCATTTAGTTTGCGGACCATGTGTCTTGAATACATCTTCCTGCCATGTAGGCTCCCCAGGCATAATCCGGTGCATCCACTGTTAATGTCTGTGTGGCTGGGGGTAGAGTGAATGGCTGTCCCTTGTTCTGTTGACACGCCTTCGCCCACCATCGAAACTCCTGTTGCAGGCAGGGAATGAGAGTAACTATTGTTTCCAGGCAATGGCAATGTTGAGTCCAAACACTTTTTAGGTACCACTGAAGTTTCCTCATATGCAGTCTTGCATATAGAATTAGTAGAATGCAGGATGCCATGAAACCCAAAGCCCGCAGAATTTTTCTTGCAGATAACTGGGCCTTTGTTGCCAACATTTTGAAATAGGTAGTCAGTTGCCTTTGTCTGGCGTGAGACAAGCCATCTGGGCAGTTGTATTTAAGCTTGCACTCAGGAATATTATCTCTTGAGAGGGTACTAGTTTTGATTTCTGTTCGTTGACTATGTACCCTAGGCATGGTAGTAATCTCTTTACAAACGCCAGATGCTGTAGTAGAATGTCTTTGTTCTCTGCTGGAATGAGACAGTTGTCCAAGTAAGGATATATTTGCATTCCTCTGTCTGCAGAATGCAATTACTGGTGCCAGGCACTTTGTGAAGCCCCTGGGCGCAGTAGATAAGCCAAAGGGCAGTGTAGAGAATTGGTAGTGCATTGAGCCAGCTTTAAATCTGAGGTATCTTCTGCATGTTTGTCTGATTGGGACATGCAGGTGTGCCTCTTTTAGATCTAAAGTCACAAGCCAAGCCTTCTTGCCCAACATGGGCAGAAGCTGCTGTAGAGTCAACATTTTGAATTTTGGAATATCCAGATATGTGTTTAGAATAGATATGTCCAGTATTGGTCTCCAGGCTTTGTCCTTTTTGGGTACCCAAGAACAGTCTTGAATAGAATCCTTGTCCCTGCTCTTGCTCTGGTACTTGTTGAATGGCCCTCATGTCCATGAAGGATGAGACTTGTTTTTGCGCCTCTGCCCATTGATGCTTTGGCAGGTCTGGCCAACCGTTTGTCCTTGGCAGGGTATGGAAGTGAAACTTGTAGCCTTGTGACACTATGTCTAGGACCCATTTGTCCTGGGTTATGTGCCAATTTTGAGAAAAAAGTACTAGTTTTCCCCCTAAAGGTGCTGCCAGAAGATAAATGCTTGGCACAGGCAGAGGGAAGTCATTGGGACTGTTTCCTGTAGCTGTAGCTGTACCTGTAAGAAATCCTTGACTGTTTGCATAGATGTAGCTTTGTCCTCCATTTTCTTTAACACCAAACAAAGCATCATGCTGTAATGGAGCATATAATAATTTTGCCTTAACATGATCAGGTAGATTTTGTTCCTTTAACCAAGCATGCCTTCTAATGACAGAACCTGTAACTGCGGCCCTGCAGGAGGCCTCCAGAGAATCAAAACCACATTGCAAAGTATGCTTTCCAACTTGTTCAGCTGCATGAAATAAATCCTGCATTTCTTTGTTTTCTGCACATTCAGAATTTATTAACATTTTCTGTTTAAGCAGTGACATAATATATTGCTGATATTTGAGCATATGAAACAACTGACAATTTAAAGCCCTTATAGCCAAGGTAGCAGAAGTGTAAATCTTTTTTTTCCCCATCTGTCTAGAGCCCTAGAATCTCTGTCAGAGGGAGTAGGGTTTTTTGCAGTGGAAGCCTTGACCCCTTTGGGACCCTGAAAGATAGTTTCTGGGTCAGCAGCAGGGTTTTTGAAAAGGAATTTATGAGTCAGGAACCCTGTAGCACCTGTCCGGCTTAACAGGAGCTGGAGGTAGGGAGTCAGGGTCAGACTGGACTCTGAAAATGCATCATCTACAATGTCTAACACAGGTGGAATAGCTAGGGGCCTGTGTTGTGGTAGTAAAAGGAAGTCTCTGAGCCTTTTCTTAGGTTCAGAATAATCTTGGCTCTCCCAGTGGAAATGCTTCCTCATGGTATGCAAAATCTCCCCAAAAGAATAATCCTCAGGAGAGGCTGAAGGGATAGATTCTTCAGCATCAGAATCCTCATAGGGAGGAAGAGTATTCCTGATCAGAAGAGGAATCAGATGAAATGGAAACCTGATCTGAAGATTCATATTCTGTCTCTTGCCTAGGCCTCTTATCAGGAGGGGGATGGGAACCCCTGATCAAAGTAATTAGGTCTTCGGCCATTTTGAGCATCTGTTTTTTAGGCATGGAAGTCTGCCCATGAGACTGTTGTACTTGTTTCTTTGTCTTTAAAGGTGCTTTAGTCTTTGCCTTTGAAGCTGAAGTCGTTTTAACATATAATTGGAGTAGGTCTGAAAACACCCTCAGAAGACGATGCCTGCTCAGCAGCTCCAGAACCATCTGAGGGAATAGTTTCCTCAGGTCCAATACCTTGAGCTTCCAGCGGCCTGGTCCACTCCACGTGGGTGTTGGTAGCGGCCTGCGAGTCTAAAGTAGCAGTTGTCAGGGGCTGCGAAGGCGCCTCACTGACAACCAGTGACTGGCTTAGAAGCCGCCTCGTCACCGGTTTTGGACCTCTGATGCCTGTCCTTTTCTTTGTGTTTCTTGTGAATTCCGGTATTCGGATGGCTATCCAACGACATTGTATAGTTAAATCTTCTGCCAAAATAGTGAAAAGCAAAATCATACCAACGCTTAATAGTATGTTGGTTAAATCTAGCACAAAACCGACAACTAGCAACGTCATGGTCACGGCCTAGGCAAGGAATACAGTAAGAATGAAAGTCATTAAGAGGTATTGGCTTTTCACAAGAAATACAATTATTAACTTTTTCTGACATCGGTCTGGAGCAAGAAAAAAGTTTCCCCCAACGGGGTACTTATCTTTTTAGAGAAGACTTCGGATCTGAAATTCGAACATGAAAATCTCAGGAGTTGGCCTACCGGTACTTGCGAACTGCTTTTGCTTCGGGCACCGCGGAAGAAAGACTGAAGAAAATGGCGTTGGCTGCATCCTTTATACCCCTGGCGCACTGTCAGGGAAGAGGCGACCGCAACCGATGCCGGACCTAGACTTTGGAATTCAGGCCGACTGAGGGTAGCCTGCCAGCAGGATAACCTAATTGTAATGACTGCAACAGTGAAACACGAAGAACATCTGTCAAAACCTACAAGTATGACAGCCTATGGTTAGATTTCACCCTAAACTTCCAAAACCACATTCGGTTACTGCAAATCCTACTTTGGGCTAGGAAAGAGCAGCCATAGACAAAGATATCCTCCTTCCACAGCTAAAATATGGCCTCTTACTAGTTGCATTTGTGTCCAAAAACAAAAATCAACACTCTACAAAACAGCAGCTAAAAGCATTTGCAGATTTATAAATCTCTCTCCCCAAATTATGACCCTCACTGTGCCACTTTGAAAAAAGCCAGGTGGCTCCCCATCAACAAAAGGATCACTCTCCTCTTAGGCTCACTGACATTTAAACTACAATCCTTCCTACTTCTCAGTAGTAGGTTCTATGAAAGACAACACCACTATGCACTACCGTCACTCTCTACATCCATTAACAATCCGCTCATCCCACAACATAATCTGACCAGTACTACCCATGTGCTGTCCACTCTCACCCCTAAAATCTGGGGATCTATCCCAGATGAAGCTACGTTCACTCAGTCCTTCCCATCCTTCAGATATAAGCTAAGATACTAGTATACCAGCTTACTCTAAAAGCTTACAAACTGATTGTGGAACGTACTGTGTGGTCCCCCCCATCAATCTCCATTCTGTTACAAAAATCTTTTCCCCACTTATCTTCTTCCCCCTGTTTACTCACAGCTCTGCTACCTAAAAATTATTGTTCCATTTCCCCACTATGTTCTTAATCTTTCTCCTACTCTTCCTCTCAACCAATTAGTGTCATCACTGTACTAGCATCCACCCTACTGCCTACAATCTCAGCTCTCTACTCTCAACACAGCCCTAAAAATCTGCATTTTCTGTGCCTGTCATTATAACTGCATTAGTGCAACACACACGCACATATATATATATATATATATATATATATATATATACATAATTATTTTGTCCTGCTACAGCTGTATTTTATGTTACTTCACTATTGCAGCTTATGTATCTTACTAAAGCTGAATCTGAAAATGGCCCAATACAATTTGTATTCTACCCTGGTTCCATATTGATTGAATAAATACATAAATAAATATATCTTACAAGCCTCAAACCACAGCAATTCAGCTTTTGTTACAGGTAGATGTTGCCTAATGAATCTGGCCAACTTCTTTGAGAGTAACTCAAGTTTCAGACAGTGGACATGCTGTCCATATATAGCATTACTAGACAAGGCTATGGCTTTTGACATCAAACCACATACTAGCATAATAAACAAGTTGAATGACCCCAAGTTAATTCCTACATAATTAAGTGGAGACCAAATTGGATGAGGGACAGAACCCACGTAGTGTGGGTGGCAGGTACGCCTTCAGCAAACATGAAGATAACCAGTGGTATTCCTCAGAGCTCTGTGTTCATAGGTTCATAGGTTCATACTAGGCTATCTGCCCAAGGGCATTTATAAGCCTAGCCCATAGTTATGTGGCTTTCGCCACCCCTTTAGTTTGAAGAAAACTATGCCTATTATTTTGCTGTGCCTCTGTCAAGCAGTGACACTGAAGTAATCCCTGGGGTATATCTGCGATCTCCCATCCATTGGTCAAGATTCCTCTTGAACAAGGCCAGCAAGGTGCTCTGCCTCACATGTACCGGGATTTTGTTCCACAGCATAGGGGGTCTCTGGGTGATGAATCTGTCCCTCCAGCACGTTCTATTAATAACCATGTCAAGGTTTAAGTCTCCCGCCCTTGTGGTTCTGAGGGATCTAGATTTTTTGAGGTGAAGCATATTCATCAAATCTGGGTATGACATGGCCTTTTATATGTCAGGCACAGGTCACCTCTGAGCAAGCGGTATGCGACTGAATAGAGCTGGAGTTCTTTCAGTCTGGCAGCATAAGACATATTTTTGAGACCCTTTATCCTTTTGGTGAGGAACTTTTGGGGCCTTTCCAGCTGCTGCAGGTGATGGGTCAGATACATTCCGAATGGGGCATTGTACTCAATCATAGGTCTAATGAGTGATGAGTACAGGGGGACGATGACCTCCCTAGATCTAGATGTGAATCCCTTCATGATCAGGTGGGCAATGTAGAAGGCTTTCCTAACTACTTTGGCAACATGAGTGTCAAACGAAAGGTTACTGTCAACCTGGGTCCCCAGATCCCTGATGACTTCTTCTGTGCTCAGTGGATTGCCACCTATATGGTAGCTAGGGGTAACCTTGTTTTTCCCGAAGGGTATGACTATGCATTTCTTGGCGTTTAACTTTAGGCCATGGCTCTGGCACCAGTTATCAGTTTCTGTGAGGCCCTTCTGAAGGATATCTGTGTCAGATGTGTTTTCGACTATGGCGCCCAGTTTGCAGTCATCTGCAAACTTTGTCAGCCATAACCCTCCTGTGTTTGCTTGTACTTCAGAAAAGTAGATGCCGAACAAGAGTGGTCCCAGGACTGAGCCCTGTGGGACACCACTTGTGACAGGCTTTGAGTCTGAAATGGCGCCAGCAACTCTGACCCTGTGGGTTCTGTCACTTAGCCAGTTTGCAACCCATCTTGTGATGTATGGGTTTACATTTAAGCTGATGAGTTTTTCGATGATACCTGAGTGGGGTATTGTGTCGAAGGCCTTTGCCAGGTCGAGGTAGGCTGTATGGACTGCCTTGACCTCATCAATGGCCTTGGTGACTGTTTCGAAAAAGTCAACCAAGTTTAAGAGGCATGATCTGCCTTTGACAAAGCCAAACTGGGATGGATCCAAAGTCTGCAAGTTCCCTATGTCTTTATTTATGAGTTCCATTATGATCCTCTCCATGGCTTTGCAGATAAGGCTTGTCAAGCTAATGGGACTTTAATTTCCAAGGTCGGTGGAGGCACCGCCCTTATGAAGTGGGACCACAGTCGCCGTGCACCACTCCTTGGGTACATATCCTGAGGTGAGGCTAAGATTAAACAGCTGTCCTAACTGCGGGTTTAATTCCTCATTGAGTTCGTGGAGCACACAGCCGGGGACACCATCCGGTCCCATGGATGCTGTGTTTTTTGCCTTGGAGAGAGCAGTTCTCATCTGGGCGTTGGAGATGTTTGGGGGGCTACAATCCTCTGGTATAGATATCTCTCCTTTTGGGGAGAAGTTTGCACTGAACCTGTCAGCCAGTATGTTGGCAATGTGTGTAGGTTCAGTAATCTTCACATCATTTTGAACTAATTCTGAGCATATCTGGGAGTTTCTTCCTAGGTTTCTAACATAGCTAAAGGCCTTATGATTGTCTTTTGAGTCCTTGGCGATTTTTCTCTCAAAATTTGCCTTGGATGATTTTATGAGAGCTCTTAGTTTTTTACTTATAATGATCAAAGGTGTCTTACCTTTCAAGGATTTTGTTCTATCTTGTAGTAGCTTCCTCCTTTTGTTGTAGAGCTTGTTTATGGCTGGGGTCCACCAGACTGGACGCTTGCCTTTGGTACAAAGAGTCTTAGTTTTGTTTGGGATTGCCTGATCCATGCAGTCCTGTAGGTGCTGGTAGAAGGCATTTGTAAGTGATTCAGCGGTTTGAGTAATGTTTACCACTGGCTCAGGGGCCTTAAAGGAGGCCACACTAGTTTTTAGAAGTGTGAAGTCGGCTTTTGAGAAGTTTTTCACTGTGGTCTTTTTTGTTTCAGGTGGGGGCGTGATGAGGACCTCCAGCGAGATTAGTGTATGATCTGATCTCACCAGTGAGGGGTACACTTCCGGTGTTGAACATTGTGATCCCATGTTCGTGATGATGAGATCAAGTATGTTTTCTCCTCTTGTGGGGATGTTGACTAGTTGTTCCATGGCATTTGAGTTTATGAACTCCAGGAACCTTTGGGCTAGAGTGTTTGGGCTTGAATAGTGTTCCCAGTCTATATTAAGGTAGTTGAAATCACCTAGTATGATGGTATTTGGAGATACATTTATCCCCTCCAGTGTTTTCAGGAAGGCCATGTGATGTTCCTGAGTTTGAGAGGGTGGTCTGTAACATGCTACAAATTGCAGAGCAGTCTTGCCTATGGTTAATTGTTGGGGGCCTCTGCTATTTTACATACACCTTGCAGCCCTCCAAATTACAAATGGGTATCTCTAGCTAACCAAGTCTGCAGCCTAAAAAACGTGGTGTCATCCTTAAGTCCTTCTCCGATACGCAGATGCTCCAACTGGAACCAACCACCACTGATACTCCAAAAAACATGGGTTAAAATTAAATGCTAAAAAGTGCAACATCATTGCATTTGGTAAATTATTCCTTCATCCATCTTACAGTAAAGACAACACCAGACTTTAAAATGAAAGGGTGGTAACAGACCTTGGAATATGGATAAATCATTCCGTTGCCTATGATCATGACATTGCAACAGTGACTAGGAAATCCTTCTACCTGGCACAGCTGATTACAAAAGCTACTTTATACAGATTCGGGGAAGTTTTTTACCTCTCCATATTCCACACTGATCAGATCCCATTACTGAATACAATGCCCTTTTTGGGACTTCCTACTAGATAGATCAAAAAAATGGAAAGACCCCAGAAATTCTTAACTAAAAAGATCACAGGCTTAAAAGGCAAGCACTACCAGGAGCGGCTGGAAGCACTGTCCCTTTACTTAGTGTTCTAAAGACCCCTTGGGGTGCTCTGTGCCTAGTCTTTCAGGCCATTATAGGTTCACAGGTGCATGCTATGCTAATGATCACTAGGGCCCTTTATACGGCAGGCCAGCAACACAAACTGACCGTCAAAAAATGTGATTTATACAACGGATTGCTTCTGTCCATCAGACACACAGGAGCCAGACCAGGGGTGAATTTCCAATTATTTATCCATTATTATAAGGAATCTAGTAATCCAAGGCTTGTCTCTACAAATCAGACTACTCCATTAACACTAAAACCAGATATTTAAACTTGCCTCAGCAAATATATAAAACATGGTGCAGAAAGAAATGTGTCATGCCATGCTTACCCCTTTTCTGGAACAAATACGGACTCCCAGTTAAACACTGCAATTCACTTTCTTGCTTCAAAAAGGAGTTAAATAACTGAACAGGTCCATTCACAAATACACTCCTGGTATGAATAGACTGTTGCGCCTTGAAAAAAGAGGTAATAATCTTTGGGGGGGCACTGGGGGCAGGGGAGTATGGGCAAAGCATAAATGGCCATTGGGCCCAAGTTTCTTTGTATGTTTTTTGATTCTATGACTACCTTAAGTATTGTGTGTGGATAGCCCAACATCCAGCCAGTATACCAAAGCCTTTAGTACTTCTAGGCATCACATGGCGTAGGGCATTTAGGCGATGTATATATACACACTTAAAACTGAAAAAGCCCCAGCAGAAACAGCACCACTAGGGACAAGGAAAACCATTTACAACCAGAAGACAACAAAGGAGAAAAGCCCCCTCTGAAGAGAAAGACAGAACAGGCTAGAGCACAGGAGTGAGGAAGCAAATACCACAACAGTGTAGAGAAGGACATCTACTGTTATGGTACTATGTCATTTCATATCACTGTTGCAGGATTCATAACCTATGGGAGAGTATAAAAGCTTAAAAGGAAGCCTGAGAGGAGGAGGATGGTATGGAAAAGCCTTCCAAAAACCCATGCAGGCTATCCCTGGCAAAGCCAGCTCTGGCCCTGGAATTAACATGCAACTTGTAATGCTTAATGAAAGTATGAACAGAGGACAAAGTAGCAGGCTCAAGGATGGAATTGGTACTCACCAGAAGAGGCAACAACTCTGGTAGAATGAACCTTTACTGACGAGGAAAGACATTTACCATGAAAAAAATAAAAACAGAAATGCCCTCAGAAATCCAGGAAGAGTTGCTTTGCTGAGAAACAGCCAAGCACAAATACCTGGGATGAAAGGAAACAAGAAGCTGCTCAGATTAGCAAATAACTTTCATTTATCCAATAGCTTCTGAGCTAAATATGCAAATCCAAGGTGTGAAGAACCTTCTTAATGGCAGACTGTAGAGAAAGAAAAAAGGAAGGAAGGTGAATAGACCGATTAAGGGACAACTCATTGTCCATCTTGGGCATAAAGGAAGGGTTAGTACAGACACCCTGTCTCAGTGGAAAACTAAGAAAGTAGGAACAGCTATGACAGTCTCAAGTTCAGACACACTTTTGGCTGAAGTGAGACACAAAAGAATAGTCTTTCATGTACAATGCTGTAAGGAAGATGAAGCAGCAGGCTCAAAAGGAGCCTGAGTCAACTTCTCCATATACAAACTTGAGATCCCAGGAAAGCAGAATAGGCTTCTGATATGAAGGACGCCTTTAAGAAACTACTTTACCTAGAGGCCAGAGGAGGAGTCAAGGGCAGACAAGCAGAGATTGCTAACAGGAGAGCTTTAACTGAAGAATATGCTAACCCAGCATGTAGGTGATTACACAAATAAGAGAACTAGAGGAACCTCCACAGATAGGGGATCCTGATGGCAAGAGAGGCAACCAGACAGAAAATCTTTTCCACCTGGACATTCACGATTTTCTGACAGTGGGTTTCCTGGCCTCCAGCAGAACCTGAAATATATCCTCAGAAAAGAGGTGCCTAAAAGGGATCAAACCCTATCACCCACAATGTCAGATGATGAGTGGATCAATGAGGATAGATAAGAGACCCCTTTGACTTGTGCAAGATCATCTACAAAGTGAAGTAACTTGTGGTTGTCCATGACCACGTCAGAAAGAAGGGAAACCGATGCTGTCTGGGCCAAAAGGGAGTCACTAGCATGACTCAGACAGCCCTGCCTGATCTTGCACAAGACTCATAGCAACAGGAGGGAAGGCATACAGAAACATTCCACTTTGCAGGCCAGAGTACCTGGGATTTTGGAGCAGAATACAGGAAGCTGTCTGTTCAGAGTGGAGACAAAAAGATCTATCTGAAGAATACCCCACCAATGAACAATGTCCAGTGACACAACTCTGTGAAGCATCCATTGTGAACTTGTGTGATGGGCTTGCTTAGAGAGTCTGTCACTAGTTTGTGCTTCATGGGGATGTAACCTGTCTGAAAAGTCAATTGATACTGGACAGCTAGATCCCAAACTTGAAGAGCTTGTCTGAAAAGCAGCTAGGACCTTGTGCCTCCTTCCTTGCTTGTTAATATACCACATCACTGTGGTGTTGTCTGTGAAAATTTGGGGGGGGGGGGCTCGAGATGACAGGGGGAATGAGAAGCATGAAGAGCTAGCAGGACCCTCATCTCCTTCATATTGATGTGGTCTGACCTCTGATGAACAGGCCAGAGACCCTGAACCTTGAAAGAGCTAAAGGAGGCTCCCCATCCCCTGTCTGAGGCATCTGTAAAGAGCTCCGGAGTCCGAACAGCAGCATGGAAAGGGATTCCCAGGTTGAGAGAAAGCTGATGAAGCACCACTGAAGCTCAAACTTGACACACTGAAATAAGGGGACTGGGAAGTCCAGGGGATGGCAATGTTGGCACCACAATGAACTGAGGTACAACTGTAGCTTTCTCATGGGAAGCTTGGCCAGAGAGAGGATGGGAATGGTGGAAGACATGAACCAGAGGACCCTGATAAAGTTCCTGACTGTGACTGAAGCTAGAGAAAGGCGGCACTGCTGGAAAAAGGCAGTGAGAGAGAGGACCTTGGGGGCAGGCAGAGATTCCAACATGGAGGTGGTCTAAAGCCTGCAACGGAGGAAAATATGATCCTGAGAAGGCGTCGGATCTGATTTCTGGAAGTTTATGGTGAACTCCAGACTCTAACAGGGAAACAGTAAACCTGAGATACTGAAGCATAACATCAGGGGAAGAAGCTTAAATGAGCAGATAGCCCAAGTAGGGAAAGATATGAACTCTCCTCATCCTGCAAAAGGCAATGACAGGACTGACGCATTTGGTGAAGACCCTTGGAACAGTATAGAAGCCAAAGGGCAAGGCAGAGAACTGAAAATACAAGAAAAAAAAAAAAAAAAAAAAAACGAGAGAAATGTAAAAAGTTTCCTGAAAACAGCACAAGACTTAGATGACTTCATCTGGAGGAGCTCATAATACCTTTTCTGAATGTCAAAAACTTGAGAACAATTCCAGTTAAACTCCATCATGCAGGCAACAGCATTCCCAAAGGGGGGTGTACACCACCAGAATCCTCTTCCTCTGAACCACAGTCCAAAGCAGAAGGAATTTGAGAAGATTAAGCCAGATCTAGACCCTCATCTGAAGAATCTGGATCTCTGGGTCTTTTAAGAGGACTGGAAGACCAGGGAGGGGCAAGCACACCCTTGAGGAGGCTTTATAGCCATTAAATCATTAAATAACCCCCCCAGAGTAAAATCCTGCCAGTAATGATGTGGATCTTTAACTACAGGGAGAAATACGCTTCGTTTTCTGTTTCTTTTTCTGTGGGCCATCCGTCTGAAGGAGGGTCAGAGCCCTGGAGACATTCAATAAGTGTAGTAGTAATCTCCTCCCTAAGATCTACGGAATCCCCCTTGGTCCATCAGATGTAATAAACAGCACAGGAATCCAAGGCAACCACTGGACGATCATTTGGGCTTTCAGTAGCATCAAGAGATATCTGGGAGAGGCTGGGAAGCAGCTATATCAGACCCAAGTTTTTTGGCCTGTTTGTCAGCATACAGCTAATCCTCGGGATGGGAAGATTCTGCCACAGCACTGTAAGCCAACAGCTTAAGACGCTGATTTTCAAGGTAAATAGAAGAGCGATGAATGCGTAGGGTCTTTGGGATAAAAGTCTGGCAGAGAGAACACTGTGTATGGTTGGGGGAAACACCCAAGCAGAAAGGAAAAGTACAGTTGTGTACACTTACCATAAATATAGATATTAGAGTGTATTCACTGTTGCAGTCATTACATTTGGGTAATCTGCTGGCAGGTTGCCCTCAGTCGGCCTGAACAACAAAGTCTTGGGTCCTGAATCAGTTGCTGTCTCCTCTTCCATGACGTCAGGTCGTCAGGGGTATAAAACATGCAGCCGTCACCATTTTATTCAATTTTTCTTGCCCCAGATGTCAGGTGCCCCCCAAATGGGGAGCAGGAATATATATATATATATATATATATATATATATATATATATATATATATATATATAAAAACAGCACTAAATGTAAACACACTTTTAGCAACATAAACTTTACCTTCATCTAAAAGCAAATACATCACAAAGGCTTTAGAATATAGTGAAGGAAAGAGAAGTTATAGAGAAGGGGGATGGCGGGTGGGTAACCCTGACTGCAACAGTGAATACACTCGAACATCTACATTTATGGTAAGTGTACACAACTGTACTATGTTCTTCGTGTTTCATTTTGCAGTCATTACATTTGGGTAGAATCCCAAACTATGGATGGGGGGATGGAACTAAATAGCATTAGGAGCGGCTATAAGGCCTTGCAGAACTGCAGTGGCAAAGCCTGCCCTGGATTTGGAGAAGAGAGGCAAATGTTAATGCTTTGTGAAGGTATGAACAGAGCTCCAAGTAGCAGCTTCTAGAATGTCTTTGGTTGGGACTCCTCTGAGAAAGGCTGCTGAGGTAGAGGTAGCCTGGTGGAATGTGATTTGATCCCCTTGGGCACAGGTTTACCATGGTACAAGTAGCAGAAACGAATGCAGTGGCTTAACCACTTAGAAACAGTCTGCTTTGATATAGCCTTTCCCTCTGATCCTGAAGCAAATGCCACCAGTAGGTGCTCAGACTTTCTTAGAGATTTGGTCCTGTTTAAGTAGAATCTTAGTTCTCTGTGTACATCCAATGCATGCAGAATCTGATCCCCCTTGTTCTGCGGATTTGGGTAAAATGTTGACAGGTGAATTGTTTGGTTAAGAGCCACACTGGATACCACCTTAGGCATAAAGGAAGAATTGGTCCTGAGGGACATCTTGTCTGGGTAAAATGTAATAAAAGGCTCCACAGCCATGAAAGCCTGTAGCTCTGAAACCCTTCTTGCTGAAGTGATTGCCAAGAGGAAAGCTGTTTTCTGAGATAAAAAATTTATATCCACAGTAACTGCTGGTTCAAAAGGAGGCAGGGTGAGTTTTTCCAGCACAAAATTGAGGTCCCAGGCAGGTGTTGGTGATATTCTGGGAGGTCTTAAATTTTTGGCCCCTCTAAGATACTGTTTTAGCAGAGGATGAGGAAAGAGGGGAGGTTCCGTGTTGTAATGAGCTGAGATGGCAGTGGCATGGATTTTTACTGAAGCATCTCAGTCAAGTATTGTAAAATCTGAGGGATATTTGGTTTTGCTGTGTCCGTTCCTTGTGCTTGGTTCCAAGGACAGAATCTCTTCCGTTTATCAGCATAAGATTTTCTGGTACTAGGCCTTCTGGCTTCCAAACTGACATCCATCACAGATTTACTGACAGGTGTTGTTTGAATAATTAAATTATCAGCCATGCTGCAAGGTTCAGAGTTTGTCGCTGAGTGTGCAGAATCTGATTGTTCTCCTGAGACAGTAGATGAGGTATTTGAGGCAAGTACCAAGGAAGGAGCTGAGACATATTCCTTAGAGGTGGGTACCAGTGCTGGGGAGGCCAGTCTGGAGCAATTAGGGTCATTTTTGATTTTCCTCTCTGACCTTTAGTAACACCTTGGGGAGAAGAGGCAGAGGGGGAAAGGCATAGACTGACCTTTAGTAACACCTTGGGGAGAAGAGGCAGAGGGGGAAAGGCATAGACTGACCTTTAGTAACACCTTGGGGAGAAGAGGCAGAGGGGGAAAGGCATAGACTGACCTTTAGTAACACCTTGGGGAGAAGAGGCAGAGGGGGAAAGGCATAGACTGACCTTTAGTAACACCTTGGGGAGAAGAGGCAGAGGGGGAAAGGCATAGACTGACCTTTAGTAACACCTTGGGGAGAAGAGGCAGAGGGGGAAAGGCATAGACTGACCTTTAGTAACACCTTGGGGAGAAGAGGCAGAGGGGGAAAGGCATAGACTGACCTTTAGTAACACCTTGGGGAGAAGAGGCAGAGGGGGAAAGGCATAGACTGACCTTTAGTAACACCTTGGGGAGAAGAGGCAGAGGGGGAAAGGCATAGACTGACCTTTAGTAACACCTTGGGGAGAAGAGGCAGAGGGGGAAAGGCATAGACTGACCTTTAATAACACCTTGGGGAGAAGAGGCAGAGGGGGAAAGGCATGGACTGACCTTTAGTAACACCTTGGGGAGAAGAGGCAGAGGGGGAAAGGCATAGACTGACCTTTAGTAAGACCTTGGGGAGAAGAGGCAGAGGGGGAAAGGCATAGACTGACCTTTAGTAAGACCTTGGGGAGAAGAGGCAGAGGGGGAAAGGCATAGACTGACCTTTAGTAACACCTTGGGGAGAAGAGGCAGAGGGGGAAAGGCATAGACTGACCTTTAGTAAGACCTTGGGGAGAAGAGGCAGAGGGGGAAAGGCATAGACTGACCTTTAGTAACACCTTGGGGAGAAGAGGCAGAGGGGGAAAGGCATAGACTGACCTTTAGTAAGACCTTGGGAGGAAGAGGCAGAGGGGGAAAGGCATAGACTGACCTTTAGTAAGACCTTGGGGAGAAGAAGCAGAGGGGGAAAAGCATAGACTGACCTTTAGTAAGACCTTGGGGAGAAGAGGCAGAGGGGGAAAGGCGTAGACGGATAGGTTTTTCCAACTTGTGCAGAACTTGCCCAATTGATAATTTTGGGGAGAGGCAAATAGATCTGTCAGGGCTCCCCCATTTCTGTGTTAACATGCTGAAAATTTGTGGATCCAGTTTCCACTCGTGCGGGTCCATAAGATTTCTGCTTAGGTCGTCTGCCAGAGTATTTTGTTTTCCTGGCAGGAATTGAGCTTGAAGATCTACCTGGTAAGTCAAAGCTGTGTTCAATACTGCCATGGCTAGACTACAAAGGGGGAAGGAATGTGTACTCCCCTGCTTGTTTATGTACCACATAACCATGGTGTTGTCCATCTATTAGTAGTTGTCCTGGATGAAGTAAGTCCTTGAAGGCTGTCGGAGCATTCTGAACAACTAGCATCTTTCTGGTTGATATGCAGATGCATTTGTTTTGGGCTCCATATGCCCTGAATGCATCTCCCTGCCAGGTGGGCCCCCCAAGCATAGTCTGATGCATCTGTAATTAGGGTTTGGGTGGCAGGGGATAGAGTGAATAACAGTCCTTTGTTTTGGTGACATGCCTCTGCCCACCAACGAAACTCCTGTTGAAGGCAGGGAATGAGAGGAATCATTGTTTCCAGACTGTGACAATGTTGACTCCATAAACTTTTTAGGTACCATTGAAGTTTCCTCATATGCAGTCTTGCATATGGAATTAGTAGATTGCAGGAAGCCATGAACCTCAAAGCCTGCAGAATTTGTCTTGCATATAACTAGGTTTTTGTTGCCATCTGTTTGAAGTATGTTGCTAGTTGCCTTTGTTTGTCTGGCATAAGGTAAGCCATCTGGGCAGTTGTATTCAAGCTTGCACCCAGGAATGTAATTATTTGAGAGGGTACCAGTTGGGATTTCTTTTCATTTATTGTGTACCCTAGGCATGTTAGTAGCCTTTTTACAAACACCAGATGTTGAAGAAGAATGTCCTTGTTCTCTGCTTGAATGAGACAGCCATCCAGGTAAGGATAGATCTGTATGCTTCTTTGTCTGCAAAATGCAATTATTGGTGCCAGGCACTTTGTAAAGACCCTGGGCGCAGTAGATAAGCCAAAGGGCAGTGCAGAGAATTGGTAATGCGAAAAACCTGCCTTGAAGTGGAGGTATCTTCTGCACGATTCCCTTATTGGGATATGCAGGTATGCCTCTTAAGTCTAGAGTCACTAACCAAGCGTTCCTGCCCTGCATAGGCAGTAGCTGTTGTAAAGTCAGCATTTTGATTTTTGGAATGTCCAAGAATGTGTTCAAAATCGATAAGTCCAGTATTGGATGCCAGGCATGGTCTTTTCTGGGTACCAGGAAAAGTCTTGAATAAAAACCTTGTCCTTTTTCCTGTTATGGTAGTGGTTGAATAGCCCCTATATCCATGAGGGATGTAACTTGCTTCTGAGCCTCTGCCCATTGATTTTGTTGCAGATCTGGCCAACCGTTTGGAATTGGCAAAGTATGGAAATTAAATCTGTACCTCTGGGATACTATGTTTAATACCCACTTGTCCTGGGTAATTAACTGCCAATTTTGAGCATGAAGTGCTAATATTCCCCCTAAGGGGGCTGCCAAAAGATAAGTGCTTGGTGAAGGTAGAGGGAAGTCATTGAGACTGCTTACTGTAGGGTTGTGCTTTGTTTCCTCCAGATTTGGATGTGGAGGCACCCCATTGCTTTGACCTCTAAGAACCCTGTGATTGGTATCTAGAGCCTTCTGAGCACCTGGACTTGCCTTGAGAGGCTCTGTTGGACACAAGAAAGGACCAATTTTTAGTAGGCTAGTGCGTACTGAACCTGGGTGACTGCACTTGTAAGAAATATTTTACAGTTTGCATATATTTAGCTTTGTCTTCCATTTTCTTTAAAACCTCTTCTGCCTTATTACCAGAGTATCATGCTGTAAAGGGGCATCCAACAATTTAGCATTAACAAGATCAGGCAGATTTTGCTCCTTGAGCCAGGCATGCCTTCTAATCACAAATCCAGTAACTGCGGCCCTGCAAGAGGCCTCCAAGGAATTAAAACCACATTGCAAAGTATGCTTTCCAACCTGTTCTGCTGAAAGCAATAATTCCTGTAACTCTATTTTCCACACAATCAGAAATCATCATTTTCTGTTTCAGTAAGCCCATAACATGCTGTTGATATTTAAGCATATGAAACTGGCAGTTTAAGGCTCTGACTGCCAAGGTAGCAGATGTATAAACCTTCTTTCCCCATCTATCCAGTGCCCTGGAATCTCTATCAGAGGGGGTAGGATTTTTGGCTGTAGAGGCCTTTACACCTTTGGGACCCTGTGTGATAGTCTCAGGATCAGCAGCAGGAGTTTTGAACAGAAATTTGTGGGAGTCAGGAACCCTGTAATATCTGTCTGGCTTACTAGGAGCCGGACGCAGGAAATCAGGAGCCATGCTTGCTTCCGAGAACACACCATCAACAATGTCTAATACAGGAGGTATTGCCAAAGGTCTATGTTGAGGAAGAAGGAAATCCCTAAGCCTATTTTTTGATTAAGAGAAGTCCTGACTCTCCCAGTGAAAATGGGATGGATTCCTCTGCATCAGAATCCTCATAGGGTGGAAAAGAAAATTCCTGATCAAAAGAGGAATCAGAAGAAATGGAAACCTGATCTGAAGATTCATAGTCATTGTCTTGCCTAGGCCTCTTAGCAGGGGGTTAGACTTAGATGTTTTTGATCTTGTTTTTGAAACTGGTGTCTGTTTTATATAAAGATGTTGAGGCCTGAAAACACCCTCAGAAGCCAGTGCCTGCTCAGCGGCTCCGGACTCATCCAAGGGAGAGACATCCACGGGTTCAATACTCAGAGAATCTTGTGACATACCGGACTCTGCATGGGTCTCAGTAAAGGCCTGTGACTCAAAAGTAGTGGGTATCAGGGGCTGCGAAAGCACCTCAATGAGTACTGGCGACTGGCTTAGGAAAAGCTTTGTCATCAGTTTTGGACCTCGACGGTCTGTCTGTCTTTTTCTTTGCATTTTTTGTGAACTTCGGTAGTCGGATTGCTAACAGATGACATTTCAGGGTAATTAAATCTGGATCCAAAATATTTTGAAGCAAAAATATACAGACGCTTAACAGTGCGTTGGTTAAATCTAGCACAAAACCGACAGCAAGGCATGTTATGATCTGGGCCTAGGCAAGGAATACAGTACACATGAAAATCCGTATGAGGTATTTGCTTCCCACAAGTAATGCAATTAACTTTTACTGACATCGGTAAGGAACAAGAAAAAGTTTCCCCAACGGAGTACTTAGCTTTAGTTGAAGACTTCGGTTCTGAAACTTGAATGTGAAAATTTCAGGAGTCGGCCGACCAGCACTTGCAAACTGCTTCCGCTTCGGGCACCGCGCAGCAAGAAAGACTGAATAAAATGGCGGTGGCTGCATGTTTTATACCCTTGACGATCTGACATCATGGAAGAGGAGACAGCAACCGACGCAGGACCCAATACTTTGTTGTTCAGGCCGACTGAGGGCAACCTGCCAGCAGATTACCCAAATGTAATGACTGCAACAGTGAAACATGAACATCTGGTCATGACAGCCTTTATGGGGAATCTGCCTCCCACACTGACATTTTCCCTTTCCAGATGACAGGAACCCAACAGCACTAAATAAAAAAGAAAGATGAGAAGAAACAGCAATGGGGCACTTACCTGAAATGTGTCTTGGTGGCCAGCAAAGCAGAAGGGCATTCAGACCATCATTCAATGATGGGATTTGGACTGGCATGAAAGAATTTCTGAATGTGTGCCTCCATAAATCATTGTTATGCCCTATGACTAGCATGGGGAGTGTGTGTGTAAAGAACAACACCTGTAAGTACTAAAGGCTTTGGTATACTGGCCGGACATTGGGCTATCCTTGGCCGGAGATCCCTCAGGCTACAAATACTGCAAAAGTGATATGGAAGGACATCTTTAGTCATGTGTGATACAGTGTTAAATCTAATAGGTGGTGATAAAACAATTAACAGGATTAAGAAAAACAATGTGAACTACTGACTTGGAGGAATGCTTCATCAAGGATTCAATATTAAAGAACAGGGTGTTCTGCTCCAAGCTGCTTGCTTTGCTGAGGTAATTCCATTTTTTGCTCTTCTGTAAAGGTGCAAATATTTCACATGGCATTTTTCCACTTCTGTAGCCCTGCTGATAAATTTACTTAAGATGTATTGCTTCAAAGCAAATACATTCAAGTGTTATCTTCATAAGCCATTCTAATATGACTTCAAGTTTTCGGAAACTCGAAATTCATAAGGCTGACACCATTTCATCAAGTTTACAAAAATTCAAACTATAAAACAATTCTATGTTTTTGCAGGGGGCAAGCGCCCCTCCACCCCCAACCCCAAAGCAAATTATATATACAAACTCCAAGATTGCACTACAGGGGGAAAAGGATAACTTCCCCTATGAAACCGTTGTATGTATTGCAATACAGCAAGGAGTGGGGAATTTACCCTTTTCCCCCACTGCAGTGCAATCTCAGAATTCGTATATCAGGTGTATCGGGTGCAGAGAGGCTTTCCCCTTACAAAAAAAAAAGTTATGCACTCTCCGTAACGTTCCATTTGTATTGGCCATTTTCATTCTTCCTCAACATTTGGGTTCGGATCTGACTCTCCGATCTGAATCTGCTACATTTTACAGCATGTGGTACTGGAAACTCTCAAGCTCCTCCCTTACCCATAGTGCTCTAGTCCCCTAGAACGTTAGAAACAGTACAAGGATGTAAAACTAATACCGGGAGCTCAAAGGCAGGAACATTGGTTCCCTTAGTGACTTCTCATTCTTCCAGAAGTCACAAACCAAATGGTAGGGGGGGGGGGGAGTTGAGGAAGAATGAAAACAGACAACACAGATGGAACATTACAGCAAGCACATAACTTCATTATCGGATCTTGTCAACTTTCATTCATTCTTCAACAAATGGAACAGAGTCCAAGCTACCTGAATTCCTGGGAGGACTCTAAGGAAGGATATTCTTGAGCACAGTTGAGCTGAAGGTTGCTCTTCCCCTCAACACCATTTACAATTTGTAATGAGTAATAAAGGTATGAGGAACAGCCCAGGTTAAAGCCGCATAGCTATCATCCATGAAAGACCTGGACAAAAATACTGATGACGTTGCCATGGACCTGGTTGAATGGGCTCTTAAAGGTTTTGAGAAAGACAAACCCAATTTGTTACAGACAAAGGAAATGCAATTAGATAAACATTTACCTAAAGTTACTTTGGTAACTAGCTTGCCCAATTTCAATTCCACAAAATAAACAGTTTTTTATTTCTATGCAAATAGAAACATAAGTGTCTGTGAACATTCAACAAATATAACGTATTCTCCTTTGTTCATGAAATTTGGAAAGAAACTGGAAGAGTAACAGACTGACTGATGCTGGATTCCGACACCACCTTAGGATGAATGGATGGGTTGGCTCGTAATGCTACCCTATCTTTAAGGAAAATTAAATAAGGAGGCTTAAGAAAATAAGGCTTGAAGTTCAGAGACTGAGCAGAGGTTATAGCTACCAAAAAGGTAGTTTTCCAGGTTAAAAGGTTTAGCTCACACTTTGCTGACAGAGCAAATGAAGATTGATTTAAAGCTTGTAAAACTAAATTAAATTCCCATAGCAGAGATGGATCTTTAAAGGGGGGGGGTCTCAGAAGAAAGGTACTCCTTGTAAAGGCTTTAAAAAGTTTTAAGGAAGCTAAGGTGGAGTTAACTCCTACATGAAAATGAGAAATGGCAAGTAGCTGTACTTTAATAGTAGAGGAGCGAGCCCCTTCACAGGTAGTTGTTCTTTAATAGTCGAGGAGCTAGAACCTTCATTAAAAAGTGCAGCCAAAACTCAAGAACTGTATTTACTTGGTGCTGAAAAAGGGTCAATGTCTTTCTGCTGTGCCCAAAAAACAAATTTTCCATTGACTTCTACAAATCTTCCTAATGGAAGCTTTATGGGAAGATAAAAATGTGACGGACAGGGGAGGAGATCCTGGGCTGTCTAGTTATCAATAGAAGTGGAGAAACCTTGCAGTCAGCTTTAGGTCTAAAACATCCAGGTGAAACATGTTTCTCAGGTGAGACAGGAGGTCTGGAATTGGATCCAGAATCCAGAGAAGGTGAACTAAAATAGGCCAAAGAAAGGGGAACCAAATCGGACAAAGCCAATAAGGGGCAATGAGGGTGACTTTGTGATCTTCAATAGAGATGCTTTCTGGATAAACATGGGGATTAGAGGGGTTGGGGGGCAAGCATAGAAGAGGCCAGGAGCCAAACAGGAGCGCATCTCTTGGCGATTCCCCTGGTGGGCGAATCAGGGCAAAGAATCGGCTACAATAGATATTGAGGGGGAAATGCCACCAGGTTGCAGCAAATTTGGCCCCAGTGGCAGAATATCTTTTCCACAATTCTCATGTTGAGAGATCACTCATGAGATAAAATGGACCTGCTCAACTTGTCTGCTATTACATTGAATTTCCCCGGAATGTGAGATGCTATCAGAAACTGACTGGATGAGACCACCCTTTGGCACACTCAGAGCTTCTCGACACAGGGGATAAGAGCTGGTTCCTCCTTGTTTGTTGATGTACCATACCACAGACATATGGTGAATCTAAATCGCAGTAGACCTGGAAGGGGGAGTGTCGTGAAAAGCATGCAACGTTAGGAGTACTGCTCTCATTTCCAAGACACTGATATGCGTCATGGCCTTTTCGGGGAATCGGGTGCCTTGGACCGTCTTTCCCTAGAAGTGCCACCCCACCTAATTTGGGAAGAGTCTGTGGTCACTATGGCTTTAAGCTGAAGAAGAGTAAAGGAACCGCCTTGTAATATCTAATCTGAGCAAATCCATCACAAGATGTACTTTTTGCATACTTGAGTTATTCTAATTTGGGTAGACTCAGGTTGGTGCAAAATGGACCATTGAGTTGCTAGGGTCCAATGAAGAATTCTCATATGGTATCTTGCTAATGGAACCAGAACTATCACTGCAAACATTGCCCCACATTCTTGTAGAATCAATCGAGATGATAGAAAAGATCTATGAATTATCTTTTTGACTTGAAATCAAACAGTTTGCACTCTTGATAAGAGAAGGGAGGCTGTCACTGACATCATATTGAACAAAGCCCCTATGAACTCTAATATCCGAGATGATTCTAGCTGAGATCTGTTGTGATTGATGGTAATTCCTACATGAATGCAAAGCCGGAGTACATACTGTCATGCTTTTATCAGCAGATGCTTTCCTGATCACTTAATGAGCCAGTTGCCCAAGTACGGACACACCTGAAATCCCTGTAGTCTGAAGTGACCTGCTACCACTGCCATACATTTGTTGAACACCCTGGGGATGTGGTGAGGCCAATAGGCAGGGCTCTGAATTGGTAATGATCGTCTCCCAGCCAGAAGCATAGGTATCTCCTGGATCGTCTGTTTATTTTTACATGATAAAATGTGGTGCCAGGATCCTGTCTGATCTCTTGGGGATCGGCTCAACAGCACTGCGTTCCTTCCATGTCAGCCTACAGATCAAATCAATGAGCTCATTAGTGGGCAGAGTCACCCAACAGACAGATGGGCCAGACCTAAAGGCTTCCAGGAATACACAGTCCTCTTGTAGAGAGTTATCAGTAGACCAACAACCCCCTTTGCTTGAGGATCTCCAGGATGTCTCTAATGATACATCAGGTGGTGATCCTGGGGACCCTTCCCACTCATCAAAATTGGTATCTTCTGTGTGACTGACTCTTGAGGAGAGTCTAAGTGCCCCATCTTGCACTCTCTTCCTAGGGGCTTCTTCAGCGGGATGATCCAGAGATGTATCAGATGCAAGTATACCCTGGTGGGTAGTCCAGAGACTTTGGGTTGGCTGTCCCTGTGGAGCAGAGTGCTGAGGCTCAAGGCACAAAGACATAGGATTCAGAAGGAAGAGTCAATGAGGGTGGAATCATTCATCATCTAAAAGCAGAGAACACTCTCCATCTTAAAGGCAGAATGGTCCAGTGAGGAGGAGGCGGATGGTGCCAAGAAAACATGCTTCTGGGCCATCGGCTCCTTCTGACCCAAAAGCAGCCCACCCAAGGCACAGGTCAGAGACAAGCTCTCCAATGCTGAGACGCCGAGAGGCAGAGACTGCTCAGACACCTTTTGAGTTGACTAACTCCTCTGATCCAGAAATGACGCTATGGCCGACAGTCATCCTGATCGGACATACTCAGGGGCCCGTCCACTGAGAATGTATCGGAGCAGAAAATACAACAATCTTCAGATCTGATACAGGCAGTCCCAAAAGATTCAAAGCCAAGGGTCAGATTGGGGAAGAAGCCAAGATGGGTGGAGTAGCACCGATAAAGGTAGCCAGACTCAAAGGGGTATGAACCGGGGAGAACTCCCATCCAAATTTGTGCACAGAAAACATCATTCTAACCACGTCTGCTTCTGTCAAGCTCCTGAAACAATGAGAAGAGGCCACTGAAGGGGACCAAGAATGGTGGTCTCTCTCAAAAAGGTGATGGCAGCCTGAAGGAACAGGGTCCACACAGAACACATACCTTTCAGCTCCCTTGGAAACTGTGTCAAATCTGACTAAGTAGATCAGGCATCTGAGACTGATGGATCTGAAGATTTAGTCTTCAGATCAGACTGTTTCAACATTTTACAGGCTGGCTCCAAGATGGAGTGGAGGATCCAGAAGGGGCTGACCATCACTTTCTGGGCTCCTTTTTGTTTGATTTGGAGGTTTACGCTCCAGATAATGATTCTGAGGAGGTCAAAGGCAGAAGAACTTTCAAAATAAAGTTATTCTTGAGATCAACTAAAGTCTGCAGATTAAAAGCTTTGCAAATATTGCATGACACCTTTAAGTGTACCGGGTGCAAGCAATAAATACAAGAGTCATGAGCATCTGATAGAAGGATCTTATGTCCATACTCCTTGTATTTTTAAGCCATCTTAAAAGAGGCAGTGCACAGCTAAGAACTTATTTTTTTTTTAAAGAGGAAAGAAAGAAAAGAGAAAAATTACCAACAAAGGTAATTAAAGAAATTGCTGCAAGAGTAATGTAAAGTGAAGGAAAAATACCAACAATAGTAATTAAATTACATTAAATATGTTGGGTAAGGGAGGAATAAATGAGCCATATAGAAAAAAGGATACAAATAGTGAAAAAAAAGTCTGTTAACTTATGCAACCAAAAACAGTAATGTTAACAGCAACCATATCCATATGTGAAGGCGGCAAGACCTGAGGTATGGTAGGGGACTAGAGTGTTACAGATAAGGGAGGAGCTCGAGAGTTTCCAGTATCCACGAGCTGTAAAAGCAGAAGAGTCAAATCCGAGGGTCGGATCCGAACCCAGTGGTTGAGAAATTAATGAAAATTCACAAAACACACACACTGCACCAAATGATGAATTTCAGGTAGTCATCCAATAGAGGCTGTCTAATTCAAAAATCCACAAGTCTCAGCCGTTCACTTCAACAGTTTATTAAAAAACCACAGCACAAGAGATATCGGATTAAGCGCTTTCATCTCTTATCCAGAGACTTCATCAGAATCAAATACCTACAAGGCAAGTTCATTTAAATAATCAATCTATTGCACAAGCATCCACTTCATTGGTTAAGTATACAATTGATAAATCGTGCATTCACAATTAAAGTGCAAAAGCTCTGCTTGTAAAACAACGTCACATCCTTTCTATGCATTGATGCCATTACTTAAATGTACTTCCTCAAGCTAAAAACAAAAAACATACATTGCTCATTATTATTAATAGTACAAATGAATAAATAAATATATACTATTATGTTGTAAATATATATTATTAAAAAATATGTATATAAATATACTGCTAATATATTATAAAATCAGAAAAAATAAGAAATATGTACAATATGTATGTGTGCTGTCCTAAAATCATTAATTACATAAAATATATATAAAATATATATAAAATACCTACTAGACCATAATATCATCTACATGAAATACATCTTATATTATTTTATTAAATATTAATGTATAGTTGTTGTTGTTATAATTTGGTACCCCCTATATCAATTTAATGTCTTTTAGGGTCCAAAGTTCTCAATTTAAGAACTGGGGTGATGGATAGATGGTCATTGAGGCCAGGAAAATGTATAGCATCTAACCTCAATTGCCAAATTAATTCTTGAAACTCCAATTTTGTTTCCCAATCACCCCCTCTTTCTCCCAATAAAACTTCTTCCAATACACAAAATCTAAACTCCGCTTGCTGGCAGTTCAATTTATGTCTATATAGGGCATTGTGCTCATTCATTTTATCTATATCTCTAATATGTTCATAGATTCTCTGTCTAAGGAATCTCTCCGTCTTGCCTACATAATATGCCCAACATTTAATGCAGTAGGCAAGGTAAACCACACCCTTAGTATAACAGCTAAAATATTTATTGGCTTTCATTGAATATTTAATGCTTGTAATGTTTAATTCTTTAGTACCAGCCATAAATGTACATTGCTTACATCTACCACATTTAAAGGTACCAACTCTATTTGTTGCTCCTCTCAGTGCCTCTTCTTTCTTCTGTAAATATATTTCTTTCAAATTCCTATTTCTTCTATAACTAATTCTTAAAGGTCTAGAAAAACAATCCACATTAGATGGTATCTTTTTAAAAATGTTCCACACTGTGTTAATACATTTCTTCAACCATATTATATTATTACTATATGCAGATATTAAATATGGATTAACTTTGTTGTTTTGTTCTTTGGACAATCCAGTACTTTGTTCTCCAGTTCTTAATATTAATCCACTATTCAGCAATGGTTTATAAAAATCACCCCAACCTTAAATAATGGCTTTTGGATGAATACCTTAAATTAATGAAAATTGACAGCAACAGATCGCAGTTTTTTTTTTTTTTTTATTTCAGGTTTCTGAAAAATTGAAGATATACATACCCAACTAAAATACAACTCGTCCTTCTAATGCTATGTACTGCTTTACTATGCAACTAAAATATAACTTGTCTTAACTCCATTTACTGGATTACTATACATCTATAACCGTAATTCCCTGTATTTCATAGTTCACTGTATTAATGGGGTATTATACCAGTAAACATATGGAATTATTATAAAAGTACACAGGAAACAGGTTGCAATGGGCAGGGTTCAAGTTCTATGGTTGCAATGGGCAGGGTTCAAGTTCTATGGTTGGAATGGGCAGGGTTCAAGTTCTATGGTTGGAATTGGCAGGGTTCAAGTTCTATGGGCAGGGTTCAAGTTCTATGGTTGCAATGGGCAGGGTTCAAGTTCTATGGTTGCAATGGGCAGGGTTCAAGTTCTATGGTTGCAATGGGCAGGGTTCAAGTTCTATGGTTGCAATGGGCAGGGTTCAAGTTCTATGGTTGCAATGGGCAGGGTTCAAGTTCTATGGTTGCAATGGGCAGGGTTCAAGTTCTATGGTTGCAATGGGCAGGGTTCAAGTTCTATGGTTGCAATGGGCAGGGTTCAAGTTCTATGGTTGCAATGGGCAGGGTTCAAGTTCTAGGAGGACTTTTGTAGGGTTTCACCATCACAAAAGGGCTGAAAACCATACCTATACTCAGCCAGAAGATATTGTAAATCTGCTGATCAATAATTTCAGCTCAAATTTTGCTTCCCCATCACTGCTAGGTACCCCTTCCCCCCTCCCCCAAGAAATACTCTCTAACATTCCTCTAGCAGTTATCACCAAAGAACAGGTCACAACTGAACTCACTAAAGCTAAAAAACACAACTTCAATAGGTTTCGACAATATCCCAGGATGCTTATTAAATAACTTGAAACAGGACCTATCAGGTTCAGTAGGATCTCTTTTTAACCACAGCCTCCAGACTGGCTTTGTCCCACTGGAGTGAAGGACAGCAAAAGTCATCCCCTCTGCATAAAGGGGGACCATCAACAGACTCAGGAAATTATGGACCTATAAAGTTTGACTAATCTTATACACAAGGACATGGGAAAAATATTCATGAACCTGATGAATAATGACACCAGGAGACCCCCAAACACTGAACCCAACCCAGTTTAGCTTTGTAATGACACAGGAGACCCCCAAACACTGAACCCAACTCGGTTCAGCTTTGTCAAGGGCAAGTCATGCCTGCAGAGTCTTGTGGATTCTTTGAGCATGTCACTAGGGCCATGAATGAGGATAAAACAGTGCAAACAGCCTACCTTGACCTAGCTAAGGCATTTGACACAATTCCCCACTCAGGTATTATAGATAAACTCACAAAACTGGCCATAAATCCCTATGTCACCAGTTGGATAGCCAAATGGCTCACAGACTGGACACGTTGTTAGACTGAGAATCCAGATCCAGCAAGAGGCCAGCTGCTAGTGGTGTGCCACAGGGACCAGTGCTGGGACCACACCTGTTTGAAATATACTTCTCTGAAGTGAAGGCTAATGTAGAAGGCCTTTGGCTGACTAAGCTTCCTGATGACTGGAAGTTGGGGGTAACCAGCAAATCCTCAAAGATGTAGATATCTTTAGAAAGGTCTGACTCAGACAAATGAATGGTGCCAAAGCCATGGCCTAAAACTAAATGCAAAAAAATGCATAATCATACCCTTTGAGAAGTCAAATACCCCTGTAAATATGACATTAATAGCACACTCCTACAGTGCTTCCAGTCTTTTCTGATAGCTTAGGGGTTTAATCTAGTGATGATCTAAGTTAGGGGTCTTTCTAGTTGTTTGATATGTCTAGTGAGGTATACCCCCCAAAGGGAGCTTCGTGTTCAATGACTGGCCTAATCAATGCTGAATGTAATGAGACAATGACCTGTTTAGATCTGGAAGATGTTCCCTTCATGATCAGCTACACTATGGTGGAGGACTTCCTAACTGTTGTCATTGTGTGATTAAAGTAGAAGCAGTCATCAAGCCAAGTACCAAGGTCTCTAACATTTTCATTTTGGAGTGGTGTACTGCGCATGTTTGCTGGTGGAGGGATGGTCCTTTTTAGCATTTAATTTAAGCCCATTTTAGCACACCAGGCGTAACCTGACTGTTGGTCGTGTCCTATGAAATGTAGCTGTCACTTTTCTCATTTTATCTTCCACCTGCCAGCTCCACCTGCCAGCTCCACAGGATCTCTCTACAGAGCTACACTGCTCCAGGTGTCTGGCTGGCTGATTCAGAGCCCCTCCAGCATCTCTGTAATAAAAGTGCTTTTACTACACACACATCTCAGTCTTTTCCACCTTACAGAGGATATCTAAGCTTTCCAGTGTCTTATCTGCCATGATGATTACTTACCTACATATAACATACACTGTTCTACTCCTTTCTTTTAGCATAGTGTTCTGGAATGAGGCTCTCAAACATCTTATCCTGTGACCATCCTGCTGACCCTCATATGTGGACCCTACAACAGCATCTAATCATTAGTCTCCAGCAGACATGTACAGCCTTACCAGTGTGATCTATGCAGTAGAAAAAGAAAAAGCAACTCCCCTCATCTGTCAGATTTAACACATAACCAAACGTTCTGACTTTCAGAAACAGCTACTCCCGTATCTTTCTTTGATATTCTTCTCTACAGCCACTATTACTGGTTTTGTTTCCCACCCCCAAAACTTGCGCAAGTCTGTCTGCTATCTATAAACAGTGCGCCAGTGCAATATACAAGCACCTGTACAACTGCGTGGACTCAGTCATACCCAACAGAACTAAAACCTGCTCCTCAAGGAAACAAAAACCTATGTGGTGTACATTCTCTATCAACAGGCTTTACAACAAAAGGAAGAAACTGTTGTCCAAAGGTAAAAAGAAACAAATTCCAAACTAGAAAAACTACATTCTTAGCCTCAACAAGCAAATTAGATCACTAGTGAGAACCTCCAAGGCCAATTATGAATCAAAACTAGCCTCCAAAACAAAGGGAAACCATAAAGTCTTCTTCAGTTATGTCAGGAACCAGCATGGCAAAGCCCAAGTTTGTTCCGAATTAGTACTTAACAGTATCACTTACATTGATCCTGTTGACTTAGCCAACCTGCTAGCAGACAGGTTCAGTACAAATTTCATCCCCCTGTCCCCCCCAAAGGCCCTTTCAATGTTCTCAATACTTGTCCTGCACCTCACATCTCCATAGATCAAATGTTAAAGGCCCTATCCAAGACAAAGAACACAGCTTCCATGGGACCTGATAGTACCCCAGGATGTATTCTGCACCATCATCAGCAAGAAATGGCTTCGCCACTGAGCACCCTATTCAACCATAGCCTAAAGTACAGGCTTCATTCCAGCAGAGTGGAGAACTGCCATTGTCATCCCCTTGCACAAAGGTGGTACCACTACTGACCCTAGAAACTATTGCCCCACTAGCTTGAGAAGTCTGATCTGGAAAGCCATGGAGCGTATTATTATGTAGCTCATAAACAAGGACAGACAGTCTTTAAGCACTTGACCCCACCCAGTTCAGATTAGTCAAGAGCAGATCTTGCCTGTTGAACCCGGTTGTCACCAGGGACTTGGATGAGAGAAAGTAAGTGCATACAGCTTACCTTGACATGGCCAAGTCCTTTGACACAATGCCCCACTTGGGCATCATTGAAAAGCTAACAACTTGGAGTAAATCCCTATCTCATCAGGTGGGTGGCCAACTGGCTCACCGATAGGACCCTGAAAGTCAAAATAGGCACCTCCACCTCCGATAGCAGATCTGTCACTAGTAGAGTTCCCAAGGGATCTGTCCTAGGACCCTCTACTGTTTGGCATCTATTTCTCAGAGGTCCAGGCAAAAACAAAAGGCCTGTGGCTGACCAAGTCTGTGGACGACTGTAAGTTGGGTGCTGTCATTGATTCTTCAAATGATGTTAACATACTGCAAGAGGGTCTCACAGCAACTAATGACCGGTGCCAAAGTCATGGCCTCAAGCTAAATGCAAAAAATGCATCATTATACCAGTCTGCAAAAACACAACCCCTACCGATTACCACATCAACGGCAACCCCCTAAGCACACAACCTGTGGTGAGAGATCTGGGTACTCAGGGTGACAACAATTTCACATTCGACCATCATGTAGGAGCAGTGGTCAGAAAAGACTTTTACATGGTTCATCTCATAAGTAAAGGGATTGCAACCAGAAAAAAGGAGGTTATTATATCTCTATACTCCTTCCTCATTAGACTAATTGAGTAAAATACCCAGTATGGGATATACCCCTCCAATCTGAAGCAATTGGAAAAGCCACTGAAATGCATCATGAAGAGAATCCATGGCCTCCAACACCTGTCCTACGCAGACAGGCTCAAATCACTATCACTCTACTCAGTATGTTACAGATTGCTCAGGGGTGATCTGTGCCTCACCTACAAGGCAGTCTCGGACCCTGCCCTACTAGAAATGCTTCATATCCGCAAGTCTAACTCCTCACGCACTACCTGCTCAAAAGGCCTGAATCTAACATGAGACATCAATAAAACCTGCTGGAGAGACAGGTTTGTATCTGATCTAATGTGCGACATCAATAAAACCTGCTGGGGAGACAGGATTGTACCGGATATAATGTGTGACATCAATAAAACCTGCTGGAGGGACAGGTTTGTACCTGATCTAATGTGCAACATCAATAAAACCTGCTGGAGGGACAGGTTTGTATCTGATCTAATGTGCGACATCAATAAAACCTGCTGGGGGGACAGGTTTGTACCGGATATAATGTGTGACATCAATAAAACCTGCTGGAGGGACAGGTTTGTACCTGATCTAATGTGCAACATCAATAAAACCTGCTAGAGGGACAGGTTTGTACCTAATCTAATGTGCGACATCAATAAAACCTGCTGGAGGGACAGGTTTGTACCTGATCTATTGTGCGACATCAATAAAACCTGCTGGAGGGACAGGTTTGTACCTGATCTAATGTGTGACATCAATAAAACCTGCTGGAGGGACAGGTTTGTACCTGATCTAATGTGCGACATCAATAAAACCTGCTGGAGGGACAGGTTTGTACCTGATCTAATGTGCGACATCAATAAAACCTGCTGGAGGGACAGGTTTGTACCTGATCTAATGTGTGACATCAATAAAACCTGCTGGAGGGACAGGTTTGTACCTGATCTATTGTGCGACATCAATAAAACCTGCTGGAGAGAGACGTTTGTACCGGATATAATGTGTGACATCAATAAAACCTGCTGGAGGGACAGGTTTGCACCTAATCTAATGTGCGACATCAATAAAACCTACTGGAGAGAGACGTTTGTACCGGATATAATGTGTGACATCAATAAAACCTACTGGAGGGACAGGTTTGTACCTGATCTAATGTGTGACATCAAAACCTGCTGGAGGGACAGGTTTGTACCTGATCTAATGTGTGACATCAATAAAACCTGCTGGAGGGACAGGCTTGTACCTGATCTAATGTGCGACATCAATAAAACCTGCTGGAGGGACAGGTTTGTACCTGATCTAATGTGCGACATCAATAAAACCTGCTGGAGGGACACGTTTGTACCTGATCTAATGTGTGACATCAATAAAACCTGCAGGAGGGACAGGTTTGTACCTGATCTAATGTGTGACATCAATAAAACCTGCTGGAGGGACAGGTTTGTACCTGATCTAATGTGCGACATCAAAACCTGCTGGAGGGACAGGTTTGTACCTGATCTAATGTGCGACATCAATAAAACCTGCTGGAGGGACAGGTTTGTACCTGATCTAATGTGTGACATCAATAAAACCTGCTGGAGGGACAGGTTTGTACATGATCTAATATGCAACATCAATAAAACCTGCTGGAGGGACAGGCTTGTACCTGATCTAATGTGCGACATCAATAAAATCTGCTGGAGGGACAGGTTTGTACCTGATCTAATGTGTGACATCAATAAAACCTGCTGGAGGGACAGGTTTGTACCTGATCTAATGTGCGACATCAAAACCTGCTGGAGGGACAGGTTTGTACCTGATCTAATGTGCGACATCAATAAAACCTGCTGGAGGGACAGGTTTATACCTGACCTAATATGCAACATCAATAAAACCTGCTGGAGGGACAGGTTTGTACCTGATCTAATGTGTGACATCAATAAAACCTGCTGGAGGGACAGGTTTGTACATGATCTAATATGCGACATCAATAAAACCTGCTGGAGGGACAGGTTTGTATCTGATCTAATGTGCAACATCAACAAAACCTGCTGGAGGGACAGGCTTGTACCTGATCTAATGTGCGACATCAATAAAATATGCTGGAGGGACAGGTTTGTACCCGATCTAATGTGCGACATCAATAAAACCTGCTAGAGGGACAGGTTTGTACCTGATCTAGTGTGCAACATCAACAAAACCTGCTGGAGGGACAGGCTTGTACCTGATCTAATGTGTGACATCAATAAAACCTGCTGGAGGGACAGGTTTGTACCTGATCTAATGTGCAACATCAACAGAACCTGCTGGAGGGACAGGTTTTCACCTGATCTAGTGTGTGACATCAATAAAACCTGCAGGAGGGACAGGCTTGTACCTGATCTAATGTGCGACATCAATAAAATCTGCTGGAGGGACAGGTTTGTACCTGATCTAATGTGCGACATCAATAAAACCTGCTGGAGGGACAGGCTTGTACCTGATCTAATGTGTGACATCAATAAAACCTGCTGGAGGGACAGGTTTGTACCTGATCTAATGTGTGACATCAATAAAACCTGCTGGAGGGACAGGTTTGTACCTGATCTAATGTGTGACATCAATAAAACCTGCTGGAGGGACAGGTTTGTACCTGATCTAACGTGCGACATCAATAAAACCTGCAGGAGGGACAGGTTTGTACCTGATCTAATGTGTGACATCAATAAAACCTACTGGAGGGATAGGTTTGTACCTGATCTAATGTGTGACATCAATAAAACCTGCTGGAGGGACAGGTTTGTACCTGATCTAGTGTGTGACATCAATAAAACCTGCTGGAGGGACAGGTTTGTACCTGATCTAATGTGCGACATCAATAAAACCTGCTGGAGGGACAGGTTTGTACCTGATCTAATGTGCGACATCAATAAAACCTGCTGGAGGGACAGGTTTGTACCTGATCTAATGTGCGACATCAATAAAACCTGCTGGAGGGACAGGTTTGTACCTGATCTAATGTGTGACATCAATAAAACCTGCTGGAGGGACAGGTTTGTACCTGATCTAATGTGCGACATCAATAAAACCTACTGGAGGGACAGGTTTGTACCTAATCTAATGTGTGACATCAATAAAACCTGCTGGAGGGACAGGTTTGTACCTGATCTAATGTGTGACATCAATAAAACCTGCTGGAGGGACAGGTTTGTACCTGATATAATGTGTGACATCAAAACCTGCTGGAGGGACAGGTTTGTACCTGATCTAATGTGCATCATCAATAAAACCTACTGGAGGGACAGGTTTGTACCTGAACTAATGTGCAACATCAATAAAACCTGCTGGAGGGACAGGTTTGTACCTAATCTAATGTGCAACATCAATAAAACCTGCTGGAGGGACAGGTTTGTACCTGATCTAATGTGCAACATCAATAAAACCTGCTGGAGGGACACGTTTGTACCTGATCTAATGTGCAACATCAATAAAACCTGCTGGAGGGACAGGTTTGTACCTGATCTAATGTGTGACATCAATAAAACCTGCTGGAGGGACAGGTTTGTACCTGATCTAATGTGCAACATCAATAGAACCTGCTGGAGGGACAGGTTTTCACCTGATCTAGTGTGTGACATCAATAAAACCTGCAGGAGGGACAGGTTTGTACCTGATCTAATGTGTGACATCAATAAAACCTGCTGGAGGGACAGGTTTGTACCTGATCTAATGTGCGACATCAATAAAACCTGCTGGAGGGACAGGCTTGTACCTGATCTAATGTGTGACATCAATAAAACCTGCTGGAGGGACAGGTTTGTACCTGATCTAATGTGCGACATCAATAAAACCTACTGGAGGGACAGGTTTGTACCTAATCTAATGTGTGACCTCAATAAAACCTGCTAGAGGGACAGGTTTGTACCTGATCTAATGTGTGACATCAATAAAACCTGCTGGAGGGACAGGTTTGTACCGGATATAATGTGTGACATCAAAACCTGCTGGAGGGACAGGTTTGTACCTGATCTAATGTGCGACATCAATAAAACCTGCTGGAGAGAGACGTTTGTACCGGATATAATGTGTGACATCAATAAAACCTGCAGGAGGGACAGGTTTGTACATGATCTAACGTGTGACCTCAATAAAATCTGCTGGAGGGACAGGTTTGTACCTGATCTAATGTGTGACATCAAAACCTGCTGGAGGGACAGGTTTGTACCTGATCTAATGTGCAACATCAATAAAACCTGCTGGAGGGACAGGTTTGTACCTGATCTAATGTGTGACATCAATAAAACCTGCAGGAGGGACAGGTTTGTACCTGATCTAATGTGTGACCTCAATAAAACCTGCTGGAGGAACAGGTTTATACCTGACCTAATATGCAACATCAATAAAACCTGCTGGAGGGACAGGTTTGTACCTGATCTAATGTGCGACATCAATAAAACCTACTGGAGGGACAGGTTTGTACCTAATCTAATGTGTGACCTCAATAAAACCTGCTAGAGGGACAGGTTTGTACCTGATCTAATGTGCAACATCAATAAAACCTGCAGGAGGGACAGGTTTGTACCTGATCTAATGTGCGACATCAATAAAACCTGCTGGAGGGACAGGTTTGTACCTGATCTAATGTGTGACATCAACAAATCCTGCTGGAGGGACAGGTTTGTACCTGATCTAATGTGTGACATCAACAAATCCTGCTGGAGGGACAGGTTTGTACCTAATCTAATGTGAGACATCAAAACCTGCTGGAGGGACAGGTTTGTACCTGATCTAATGTTTGACATCAACAAATCCTGCTGGAGGGACAGGTTTATACCTGATCTAATGTGTGACATCAATAAAATCTGCTGGAAGGACAGGTTTGTACCTGATCTAATGTGCAACATCAATAAAACCTGCTGGAGAGACAGGTTTGTCTCCCAGAGGCTGCCCTGTCTCTGGAACAGGCTTCCCCATACATGTCAAACAGAGCACCTTGCTGACCATCTTCAAGCACAGCCTTGATGAGTGGATGGGAAACCACAAATATGTCCCAGGGGTTCCACCTGTGTCCCTCAATGACAGGGGTGACAGGTGCTGACTGAGGTTTCTTTTAGGGGATAAACTCTTTGCTACGCTTGTAAGGGCACCAGGGCTATTAGCCTAGTAACTTCCTATGATCCTATGAAAACACATCAGTGACATCAACCTACAGAACAGATGGAACACCTTTATCAGGTCACTCTGAAAGCTGATTGCAGGACAATGGCACAAATTCAGACGTTAGCAAATGGTTAAAAAAAGCCATTTTCCACACTGAGCCTGCAGAATAAAAAGTTATTTGGCTAACCACCAGCTAGATAAATTTCAATTTCAGGAGTTCAGCTGAAAATCCCACCAGATCAGGTGGAAATATTAAGGCTAATTGGGATTTTTTTCCCTTTAACCTACGGTATAGAACCCCCTGCAATTAATATAATAAGCTGAAGGGGTGTAAAAGGAACAGACTCTCACATGGGAGTAGGGGTGGGTTTACTATCTGCAAAAATAGAAGTTGTGCTCTTACCATAACATTCCATCTGTATTGTTGATCTTCATTCATTAATTACTGATGGGTATCTGTTTCCGTCCTCGGAAAGAGTCAGCCATTATAACAAGCTCGCGTCAGCCAGAAAACTATCAAACTAAGCTTACCCATAGTGCTCCTCTCCATCACCTCAGATTGAGTTTGCCCTTAAGAGAACAAAAAGCAGAGGCTTTAGCGGAGTAAATTCCTTATCTTAAGGTAGGACCAAATCTGAACATCCAGGATTGTTTCGAATGGGGGATGGCAGGTGGGATGTAATGAATGAAGATCAACAACACAGATGGAACATTGTGGTAAGAACATAACTTCTTTATCTGATGTTGTTAATCTTCATTCATTCCTTACTGATGGGACAGAGTCCCTAGCTATTTTATTTCCTGGGAGGCCCTATGGAAGGATATTCCTGAGCACCTTTGAATCAAAGGAGGCTCTCCCTCTGGAGACCAAAACCAATTTGTGAGGAGTGATAAAGGTACGAGGGGTAGCCCATGTTGCTGCTGCACAAATGTCATCCATGGAAGCTCTTGCATGGAAAGCAACAGACGTCGCAATTGATCTGTTTGAATGCGGTTTGACCTTGGCTGGTAGAAGAACTTTGTTTTGTTGGCAGATAAAGCAAACGCAATCTCTCAACCATTTAGAGAGAGTCACTTTGGAAACGGATTTTCCCAATTTTGGTCCTGAGAAGGATACAAATAACTGGTCAGATTTTTGTATAGTCCTGTCCAAGTAGAATCACAACTGTCTATGCACATCAATTAAATGCAGGGAGTATTCTCCTTTGTTGGAAAACTTTGGAAAAAAGACTGGCCGATCAACTGTTTGATTAAGGATCATCATCATCATCTTCTTTCGGCTGTTCCCGTTAGGGGTTGCCACAGCGGATCATCTGTTTCCATTTCTTCCTGTCCTCTGCATCTTGCTCTGTCACACCAACCACCTGCATGTCCTCTCTCACCACATCCATAAACCTTATCTTAGGCCTTCCTCATTTCCTGTTACCTGGCAGCTCCATCCTTAGTATCTTTTTCCCAATATACTCAGCATCCCTCCTCAGCCCATGTCCAAACCAACGCAATCTCACCTCTTTGGCTTTGTCTCCAAACCTTCCAACCTGGGCTGACCCTCTAATATACTTATTTCTAATCCTGTCCACCCTCGTCACACCCAGTGCAAATCTTAACATCTTTATCTCTGCCACATCCAGCTCTAACTCCTGCCTTTTTGTCAATGCTACTGTCTCCAACCCATATAACATAGCTGGTTTCACTACCCTCTTGTAAACCTTCTCTTTCACTCTTTCTGGAACTCATCTGTCACAAATCACTCCCGACACTTCTCCACCCACTCCATCCTGCCTGTACTCTCTTCATCACCTCTCTTCCACACTCACCATTACCCTGATCAAATCCGAAATAACTGAGTAAGAAGGTGGGATTAGTACGGAGTGATACTCTGTCTTTATGGAAAACCATGTAAGGACATTTTATGCACAAGGCCTGTAACTCAGATATTCATCTTGTTGAGAGAATAGCTACCAAGAATAAAGTTTTACAGGTTTAAAATTTTACATCTCAAGAGGCATCCTATTCGAAAGGGGGACGAGTCAAAGATTGTAGAACTAGTGTCAAATTCTAAGGTTCGATTGGCTCTTTGAAGGGTGGTCTAATGTGCATGACACCTTTCAAAAAGGGTTTACAGGGACTGAGAAATCAAGGTCGAGTCCTGGAACCACTGTGGAAGTTAGAGACAGCAGCCAGGTATACCTGAATAGTTGAAGCTGCCTCTCCCGAATTGAGGAAATGCAATAAATAGTCCAGTACAGAAGTACGCAAAGCTGAAAAGGTGTCTATTCCCTTCTCCTGAGACCAAATTATGAATCTTTTCCACTTGCTGAAATAAAGTTTCCTGGTGGATGGTTTATGGGAAGCCAGAAGAATGTTACATACAGGGAAGGATAGAATATTTTGCCTGGCAATTACTGGAAGTGGAAGACCAAGCTGTCAGCTTCAGACTCTATATGCTTGGATGTATTAACCCTTGCTGGTATGACAGCAACTCTGGAGTTGGATCCAGAATCCATGGCTGGTGTACTAGGTGAGGCCAAAGGAAAGGGAAACCAAACTTGTTAGGGCCAATAGGGTGCAATGAGGATTACTTTGCTTCTCAACCGAAGGGCTTTCTTTAGAAATTGCGGGATCAGAGGAAGGGGAGGGAAAGCATTCCTGTGGGACAATCGTACACTAGAGCATCCCTCAGGGACTACCCCAGTGGGGGAATTAGGGCAAAGTAGCTGCTGGATTTTTGGTTTGCGGGGGATGCGAACAGATTGCAACAAGGCTGGCCCCAGCGACTGAAGATCTTCGTCGCTATGACAGCGTTGAGGGAAGAGGGACCACTCGTGAGGCAGGAGAATGCATCTGTTCACTTTGTCTGCAATCACGTTGGAATCTGGTGGCCGTAGAGAGACCAAAGGGCAGCACTTGGAATTGGTAGTTATGGGCTCCTAGCCAGAAGCGGAGGAATCTCCTGGAGCATTCGCCCATTTTTATGTGGTAATATGCATCCTGAAGATCTACTGAGTACATCCAATCATCTTTCTCTAGAAACGGGAGGACAGACTGAACCGTGACCATCTGGAATTTTGTCTGTCTGACAAATTTTCGTATGCTGAGGTCCAAGATTGGCCTCCAGTCCCCTGTCTTTTTCAGCACTAAAAGAAACTTGAGTAAAATCCGGATTCTATCTGGTTTGATGGGACTGTTTGGATGACTCTGTTTAGAAGCAGCTTTTGTATTTCTTGAGCTGCTGCTTCCAGTTGACTGGGTGGAACATCAGGAATATGCCTTAGCAGCCTCGGGTAAAGACTGAAAGGGATGTGATAACCTCTGGAAATTATCGTCTGCACCCAATAACCTGTGGTTATGGATTGTCAGGGCAAGATGGTGCAGAGAAAACCATCCCCCGACTGCTTCCAGAGATAAGCAATCGGGCAACTCCTCAGGAGTGGTGATATGATAGGGCTGTCCAGAGAAAGAATCTCTAGCTCTCTGATTACGTGGATCCCCTCTGCCTCTGGAGGGGTGTCTTCCAGATGAGTTCCCCCTCTGCCTCAAGGAGTAAGCTTCACCACGTGTCACAGAAAGGACCCTGGGATATCTTGTACCATATCTTTCCACTCCTCTGAATCCTAGAGTAAGATCAAGGGGGGGGGGTGTGTGGAAAAACACACACCCACAGAAGACATGGTCTTACCATCCTTTTCACACCTGGCTAATGTGTCTTTTACTTTTGGGCCAAAAAGAGAAGAGGTCTCCCATGGGAGCATTGAGAAAGGAAGATTTAAAAGGGTCTGCAAAATCAGACAGGCGCATCCAGGCACGACGCCTCATGACAATGCCTGCACCCGCTGCTTTAGCCGCCCCTTTGGTAGTATGAGAAATCAACTGCATGGATGAATTAGATATTGACTCCAGGGTGGCAAACTGAGAGGCAACTTTGTCACGTACCTCATCAGAAACTGCTCCTGCTAGGGTGTCTGAGACTTCCAAGATTAGGCTTCTCTGAAGAAGGGTAAAATGTGCCAAGTAATTGGCAAAGGTCGATGAAAAATACACCCGCTTCCCTAACCTGTCCACCACCCGAGACTCCCTGTTTGGGCAGTGGACAGTAGAGCTCTCCTCGGCGAGCTCTTTCCTAGTAGCCAGCGCCACCACCATAGCATCTACTAGTAGACCTTTGGACCAGTGTAGGTTGTCCTCTGGTGGAGAGAGAATTTTGTCTAGTCTCCAGGGGACAGGTTCAAAGGTGTCAAGATTCCTCCAAACGTGCTGCACAATGAGCTGAACTAGGATCACCCAGGAAGTAGGGGGTCAAGCACAGAAAGCCTGCAAGAATACAGATTCCTCAAAGGAAAGGTTAGATGGGTTTCCCAGTCTCCCCGTTGCTTTAAAATTTCCAGTACGTCTCCAAAGGAGACATCCTCAGGGGGTGACTGTGGGGACCCTTCCCCTTCATCATAGTCCATATCTTCGGTAAGGGATTCTTTGGGGGAATCCATGTGCTTCCTCTTGCAAGATCTCTTACAGGGTACCTCCTCAGCAGGGACATCTGAAGACTTGTCTGTTGGCACTGTGATCCCTAGTATCGCACCTGTTTTTTTCTACGGTGCAGTCTACTACAGTTCCGGTTGTCTTGGCAGCACCGAGTCCTCTCGTGGCACCTTCCCTAGGAGTGGGTACCTTGTGGAAGAGTATCTTGAGCTTCAAATGCTCGATGTCCCGGGATTAGTTGATTGTGTCAGCTGCAGTTCAGAGGACATTCATATATGGCACTCCGTCGCCGAAGGATCCAGCTGTGAGCCTGCAGAGGCAAATGCCCTCTCCATCACCTAGAATGCAGGGATAGAAGCCCATAACCGGGAAAGATGACTGAGACCGGGGTCACAACCCCGCTCTGATGAGCCCACCCCCAGGGAAGGAGCCACTAGAGGAGACTTTGCCGCCAAGATGACCAGAACCATAGTAGATGGCACCGTAGCAAAAACAGGTGCCATACTAAGGATTACGGTGCCGACAGATCAGTCACGATCCAGAGGATGGCTCAGCTCAGAGTGAATCGAAGGCCATAGGGTAGACTCCAGAGCCATGGTAAGGTCTACCAATGGAACTGAAGAAGCTGGTACTGGGACAGACGTCAGCATTGAGGCTTCAAATACCTTCAAGGAGGTCGGAGGAATATATGTCTGAGTCTGTGGAGAAAACTCCTCGGCTCCAGTTGGGAGTGAGGATTTCGAAGGAGTTGGCATTCCTCTGGCCGCCAAGGGCCGATTCACTAGTCTCACTATGTCGGCTTCCAAAAGGCTCCTGGAGGAGCGTGGTGACATCCCTGAAGGAGAATCAGTGCATTCTAGAAAATGACTGCAATGTGGTCCAAAAAAGGGGTCTGCCGACTGGCAGCATCGGGTCCAAGGTAATATTTCACCCTTCAGCACTGTGGTCAAAAGACCAGCAAGGTGTGTGTGTGTGTGTGTGTGTGTGTGTGTGTGTGTGGGTAGTGACCTGAATTGAGGAGACTGTTTTTGGTGCCGGAAATGCATCAGTTTGTGCCGTATAAGTTGAGGCTTTGAGTGGTTCCATAATCATGAGCGGTACCCTAGTATGACCTTGAGGCACTGGTGCCGAGGAAGGTACCTTAGTTGATGTTTTAGGCCCTGGTGCTGAGAACAGTACCATAGAAAGGGTTTGAGGCTCCTGGTGCTGAGATTGCAGGAGTAAATTTAGGAAGTTTTGCCTTCGGTTTCATAGATTTAACAGATGTAGTCACTAGTGTGTGGAGAGGAAAGTACAGACTGACTCCTCTTTTTATATTCCTTTTCAGGAGGGTTGAGCCCAACACCTCAGGAATAGCCTCTGAGAAAGGAGTTTTTAGGAGACCTTGGAGTATTAGCTTATTTTTTCTTTCCATCAAGGTACATGCACTAAAGCCCTTACGCAAGTTGCATGGGGGTTGAACTTTTAGATGACGTACCCCAAGGCAATAAACACAAGATAAATGTCCATCCGAACTCAGCATTTTCCTGCTACACTGATCACATTTGCTTTTATCAGCCATTGTCAATAATAAACAAAAGCTTGTCCAATAACAATATGCAAAGCAGTCTTCAATAGACATACACAGTCAAGAAAAAGGAGGACTTTTTTAACAATGGTAAAGAATTACCCAATGGGTAGAGAGAGAGATGCGTGGGGGGTACCAGCAATGGTTCGAAGAATACCAAACTCTTGGAAGAGATGCGTGAGGGGTACCAGCAATGGTAGGAAGAATACCCAACTCTTGGAAGAGATGCGTGGGGGGTACCAGCAATGGTACGAAGAATACCAAACTCTTGGAAGAGATGCGTGGGGGGTACCAGCAATGGTACGAAGAATACCAAACTCTTGGAAGAGATGCGTGGGGGGTACCAGCAATGGTACGAAGAATACCAAACTCTTGGAAGAGATGCCTGGGGGGGTACCAGCAATGGTACGAAGAATACCAAACTCTTGGAAGAGATGCGTGGGGGGTACCAGCAATGGTACGAAGAATACCAAACTCTTGGAAGAGATGCGTGGGGGGTACCAGCAATGGTACGAAGAATACCAAACTCTTGGAAGAGATGCGTGGGGGGTACCAGCAATGGTACGAAGAATACCGAACTCTTGGTAAAGAAGCTGGGTAGAGAGAGAAAGAGAAGCGTGGGGGGTACCAGCAATGGTACGAAGAATACCAAACTCTTGGAAGAGATGCGTGGGGGGTACCAGCAATGATACGAGGAATACCGAACTCTTGGTAAAGAACCACTCAAACAGGACGCGAGAGCAGCAAACTCCGAACGACTTTTCATGAAATAGAAATTTCACAAAAGTACAGAACAATTATTTCAAATTAAGTATAAATTTTTAACTCGCTTAGCTTGAGAGCTGGCCTAATGCTTCTTGATACTATACCCGGCAAACGAGATCTGGGGTGATAGAGGGGCACTACGGGTAAGCTTAGCTTGAGAGTTTTTTGGCTGGCACGAGCTTGTTGTAACTGACGTCTTGGTTCAGAGGATGGAACTGATACTCATCAGTAAGGAATGAATGAAGATTATCATCAGACAGTTTAACAAATCACCAAATTGGACATTCCCCAGATTTTTTGGCAACTCTCCATTAATTAAACTCATGCATAACTAGCCAGCCTAGATTCCTTGCTACTGAACTTTCACTATACAAATCCTTCTTCAAACACAACTACTTTCCAACCTGCCCTATAACTTTGAGTCATAACCATGTACGCTTCACCTTCCTCTCCAGCCTCTGTGGGGCAAGTTGTCAAAGGGGAGTTGCGCTGTCTATCACTACTGTGTCCCAGTTGAAATACTGTATTAAAGTGGAGAGCCAAAACCTTCAAGGCAGGAACTATTCTGCTACCTACGTGTCAGGTCACTGATGATTCTGATTTAAGTATTTTTGCACTACAATATTCATTCCAAAATGAGACTAGCTAGTTTGTAATGTTATCTATACCCCCTTGGGTAACAGCAGTACGGCATCTGCCATTCTCTGGTATCACAGACAAGAGTTCAGGAAAAAGCAATACACATGGACAAAGACAATGAAAGCACTACTTACAACCCATTCTGTAACTGGTGTGCGAATGCATCCACCGTCAGTATTCAGTGTTCATTATGTACCCCTTTCCAGGGTCACCGCCACTCCATCTCCATTTAAATCTGTTCCTGCGTTCCTGTGCTAGTATATTGGCTATTTCCTTTCTTAGTCACACTTGATAAACATCTGTTATCTTGGATTGCTACAGAGAATAAGTGTTAGGAAGCTCAGTTTTCTGCACTGTACTACAGTTTGCATATTTCTGGATTGAATAAAATGTCAGGCTTTATGACGCTTGCTCCGTTTGTCACACAATAAGAAACGCATTCCAAAAGGCGCACAGAACTGACACATTACAATCCAATCAGCGCTGTATCAAAGATAGCTTTCTCCTACAGAAGGTCACAGCACTGCCACATTACAATGCAATCCACGCTGTATCAAAGACAGCTTTCTCCTACAGAAGGTCACAGCACTGCCACATTACAATCCAATCAGCGCTGTATCAAAGACAGCTTTCTCCTACAGAAGGTCACAGCACTGCCACATTACAATGCAATCAGCGCTGTATCAAAGACAGCTTTCTCCTACAGAAGGTCACAGCACTGCCACATTACAATGCAATCAGCACTGTATCAAAGACAGCTTTCTCCTACAGAAGGTCACAGCACTGCCACATTACAATGCAATCAGCGCTGTATCAAAGACAGCTTTCTCCTACAGAAGGTCACAGCACTGCCACATTACAATCCAATCAGCGCTGTATCAAAGACAGCTTTCTCCTACAGAAGGTCACAGCACTGCCACATTACAATGCAATCAGCGCTGTATCAAAGACAGCTTTCTCCTACAGAAGGTCACAGCACTGCCACATTACAATGCAATCAGCGCTGTATCAAAGACAGCTTTCTCCTACAGAAGGTCACAGCACTGCCACATTACAATCCAATCAGCACTGTATCAAAGACAGCTTTTTCCTACAGAAGAAGGTCACAGCACTACCACATTACAATGCAATCAGCGCTGTATCAAAGACAGCTTTCTCCTACAGAAGGTCACAGCACTGCCACATTACAATGCAATCAGCGCTGTATCAAAGACAGCTTTCTCCTACAGAAGGTCACAGCACTGCCACATTACAATGCAATCAGCGCTGTATCAAAGACAGCTTTCTCCTACAGAAGGTCACAGCACTGCCACATTACAATGCAATCAGCGCTGTATCAAAGACAGCTTTCTCCTACAGAAGGTCACAGCACTGCCACATTACAATGCAATCAGCGCTGTATCAAAGACAGCTTTCTCCTACAGAAGGTCACAGCACTGCCACATTACAATGCAATCAGCGCTGTATCAAAGACAGCTTTCTCCTACAGAAGGTCGACCTTTCTCCGTCTCTACTTTTCCTCATTCTCATTCCCGTTACTTAATGCGACACACAAAGAGCTGAATGGCAGAATTTGGAAAAAAAAAGTAGGAAACTAAATTAAAAATATTTTGCTTCTTCACTACAACTAATACATTGATCCTTCTGTACTGTATGTGTGAAAGTGTTCATGTGAACCCAGTTTAATCCACACCAAGTAAAAGGAAATCTGCATTATGTCGAGTATGTGCCCTTTGACTCCCAGTAGGTCAGTTTGCAAACCTGTAAAAGTGAGTAAATGCAGCAACTCAGTGAATACGAGGTCATGCATCTCAGTTGTGCAAACCTGTGTAAAGTGTACAGATGATTATATCTGTCATGGAGTGGCATAAAACTGGAATGGAATTTACCACGCGATACTCATCATCCTGGACAGCAAAGTGCTTCATTTACGTACAGCTTTGGAAGAGAGCTCTGCTTTTAAGTATTCAAATACTAATAACATGTTTAGGATTGTTCCAATACAATTTATGCACACGTATGCTATACTGATAACTCGCAAAGTTCTCCTAATTTTAGAATCCAGAGTAAAATGAGAAAAAATATTTAGGAGGAATACAAAAGGGTGAAAATAATAAAATGTATCATTACAATGTGGGAGTGGCAATGCACCAATGCAGACCTGAAACCTCAAATCAACAAGCTGAAGTAAAACGATGTAGCTAACAGACCACGCCGAAGCCCAGACACTGGGGAGGGATGGCGCTACAGAGAATATCACATCCATGTCACGACAAAGAGTTAAGCAAGACACATAGCCATAAAGGCAGACTGTCATACAAACATGATGGGAATGTCACCTCTCTGCTGTCACTGTAGTAACATATGTGCCCCTGAATACGCACCTGCAAAAGCAGAAAGTCATCAACAAAGCAGGAACATCACTTGTGCACTGTCACAGCAAGAAGCCAGACAAAAAAGTCAGGGTCTCTATGTGAACGTGATGAAATGTCATCACCATAAACTATACAGTGACAAGTATTTAGTCAGGAAAGGCAAGGGCTGTTCACATAAAGATGACTTAAAGTCAATAGGTAATGTAGAAGTGACAGAAAGGGAACAAATTAACTTGAAGATTTTTTTTTTTGTAACTGTTAGACTAGAAGAGTGATCACTGTGATGACATGGATCACACTTCTACATTCCACCAATATCCGATTGCTACAACCAAGAGAGTGAAATTAAAATTTGATATCTGCAAGTACAATTCTTTGAACATCTGTTAGCTAAAACAATAAAGTGGTACAAGGAAAACAAATTAAGCGCTGAAAATAATCTACACCAACTAGCTTCAGAGGAATCCAGTTCCCTCATGGGATACACTAATAAAAACCAGCAGACATTCTGCCTGCTACATCTAACATACATCTGGAATTCATCAAAAGCTGCCAAAATTATTTTTTTCACTGATATCAAAGGTCTCTCTTCTATATGTGATTACTATGGCTATTTATGAAAACTATAATCAGATGGTGCACTTTTACTTAAGTAAATGCAGACCTAATTGAAATTAGGGAGAGTCACGTTTAGTCATGAAAGCAGAACACCTGTCTCTATTGTTATTAACTTTATTTCACAGTATTCAGTATAGTAATCATACGATAAAAGTAACACTTGCTTCACAAGTAAATGAAGTCTGAGAATGGCTGTAGTTCCAAAGGACAAGCGAGTATAAATCAGTGTACCAGAAACAGAGGAGCTATCACTCGCCCCGAAGGATCTCTGCCACAAAGCATGCAAGCACAACACTACAGGTCTAAGTAAGAATAAAAGAACATGTCAGGAATTGCACACTGAAGTATCTATAAACATCCATGTCTGCAAAACATCAAAGCGTAATGCATGCAAAAATGGTGTGAAAGTACACTGTGAACACAAATTAATGCATGCATGGTGGGGTACCAGAAACAGCAAGTATTGTACTAATATATTGCTGAAGTGTAAACAGACAGTGCTGTTAACATGCACGGTATGAATAAGAGTACATGTACACATGTGTATCCTGATGCAGTCTAATTACACACAGAGCAGTGCATGAACAAGCAAAAAGTACTGCATGAATGCCATGTCACAGTAAGAACAGGCACACTGCAACACATTGCCATGCCACAGAACAGTACTGCAAGTATGTCATGTCACAGTATAAAAAAGACAGCAGTGCTCACATGCATGCCACAAGCATGAACAAGCACACAGTACTGTGCACATTTACTAATGCCGCATTGAGAAGATAGCACTGCACCCAACACCAATGCCACAGTGAGAACAGACAGCACTGCACACAACACCACAGTGCCGCAGTGAGAAGAGCACTGTATGCACACCAATGCCAGAGTAGAGAGAGAGCACTGCACATCTACACACACACACACACACACACACACACACACACACACACACACACACATACATGTTGCAGTCTGAAGAGACAGAGCACTGCACACCCAACAGTAGCTCTGTGTAAAGAGATGCACTGCAGGTATGACCAATACTGCAGTGTTAAGAATAAAAGGACACTGCATGCACACCAATGACACAGTGTAAAGACAGAAAGAAAGGGAGCACTGCACACACACACACACACACACACACACACACACACACACACACACACACACACACACACACGCTGTAATCTGAAGACACAAAAAGCACTGATCACTCAATGTTGCAATTTGAAGAGACAGAGCACTGCACACCCAACAATGCCAGTATGTGAAGAGATGCACCGCACTGAAGGCATGATCATCAATACTACAGTGTTAAGAGCAGAAGGACACTGCATGCACACCAATGACAGAGCAACCAGAAAAGGGAGCAGTGCATGTACACCAATTCTCCAGCATAAAGAAAACACTGAATACACAAATGCTGTGGTGTGAATAATGCAGAGCATTGCATATACTTATGTCTTGAAATGAACATGCACAGAACATTGCAATGCACTGTGTGAAAAGCCAAAGAGGAACATGTGCAAACCCTGCCACAATGTGACAACACAAAGCACTACATGCATGCCATGTGACATTGGACTCACAAAAAGTACAGTTTTTGTACCTACCATAAATGTAGATGTTCGAGTGTATTCACTGCTGCAGTCATTACACTTGGGTTATGCTGCCATCAGGTGGTCTTGCAGTCGGCCAGAGTTCCAAAGTCTTGGCCCGGCGTCGGTTGCTGTCGCTTCTTCCCGGACTTCAGTGCGCCAGGGGTATACAAGATGCAGCCAACACCATTTTCTTCAGTTTTTCTTGCCCCAGATGTCAGGTGCCCCCAAATAGGTAGGCAATATATACATTGCTAATGAAATATACATAAAAAATGAAAACAATACCTTTAGTTACAAGCAAATACACCACAAAGGTTGTATAGGATAGAAAGGTATAGGTAAGTCCCAGCCAAGAAAGTGGGGATGGAGGGAGGGTAACCTGGACTGCAGCAGTGAATACACTCGAACATCTACATTTATGGTAGGTACAAAACTGTACTATGTTCATCGTGTTTCACTGCTGCAGTCATTACACTTGGGTTGAATCCCAAAGCTGAGGTAGGGTGGCTGGGTCTATAAAGTATTTGGGGTGGCTATGAGGCCCTGCAGAACTGCAGTGGCAAAGCCAGCTCTGGATTTAGAGTAAAGAGGCAAGTGGTAATGCTTGGTAAAGGTGTGCACTGAACTTCAAGTTGCAGCCTCCAAAATGTCCTTGGTAGGTACTTCTCTAAGGTAGGCAGTTGAAGTGGCTGTTGCCCTGGTGGAATGTGAACTAATGTTGCTAGGTACAGTTTTTCCATGCTGTGTGTAGCAGAAACGGATACAGTGTCCTATCCACTTTGAAATAGTCTGTTTCGAAATAGCCTTTCACTGTGATCCTGCAGCATATGCTACAAACAATTGCTCAGTTTTCCTGAAAGCTTTTGGTTTGTCCAAGTAGAAGCGTAACTGCCTGTGTATATCCAATGAGTGCAGTAGTCTCTCCCCTTTATTCTGGGGATTTGGATAAAATGTTGGCAAGTGAATAGTTTGGTTAAGAGCCACACTGGATACCACCTTAGGCATAAATGCAGGGTTTGTTCTTAAGGAAACCCTGTCCTGATGAAAAATGACGAAAGGTTCCACTGCCATTAGTGCCTGTAACTCAGACTCTTCATGCCGAGGTTAATGCCAGAAGCAGAGCAGTTTTCCATGATATATATTTTAATTCTGCTGAATTGGGTGGCTCAAAAGGAGGTAAAGTTAGTTTTTCCAAGACAAAGTTGAGGTCCCAAGTTGGTGTTGGTGCTCTCCGGGGCAGTCTTATGTTTTTAGCCCTTCTGAGGTACTGTTTTAATAATGGATGAGAGAAAATAAGAAGATCCGTGTTGTAATGAGCTGAGATGACAGAGGCGTGGATCTTAATGGATGAAAAGGATAGGCCGTTGTCCAGCATCTCAGTTAAGTATTGTAATATCTGAGGAATATTTGGAACAAGAGGGCCAAAGCTTTGAGCCTGGTTCCAGGTGCAGAATCTCTTCCACTTTTCTGAATAGGATTTCCTGGTGCTGGGCCTCCTGGCCTCCAAAATGACATCCATAACAGCTTTAGAGAGAGGTGTTGGCTGTTTGACCAAGTAATCTGCCATGCAGCCAGGTTTAAGATTTTGAGCTGGCTGTGCAGGATCTGATTGTTTTGTTGAGTCAGAAGATGAGGAATTTGAGGTAAAATCCATGCTGGGCCTTGAGCCAAGTTCTTTAAGATTGGGTACCAATGCTGGCGTGGCCAGTCTGGGGCAATCAGGATCATTTTTGACCTTTCTTGTCTGGCTTTTAGGAGTACCTTTGAAAGGAGAGGCAGTGGTGGGAAGGCATAAACTTTTAGAGTTTTCCAGCTGAACGAGAGAGCATCCGCTTTCTATGCTTGTGTGTGGCAAGTCCTTGTGCAGAATTTCTGCAGTTGGCAGTTCAGAGGAAAGGCAAAAAGATCTATGTCTGGGCACCCCCATTTTTGTGTTATCATGCTGAATACTTGTGGATTTATTTTCCACTCGTGAGGATCCATGATGTTTCTGCTTAAGTCGTCTGCCAGAGCATTTTTCTTTCCTGGCAGGAATTGTGCTTGCAGATGAACTTGATAGGTCAGTGCTGCGTTTCACAAAGTCATGGCTTGTCTGCAGAGGGGATAGGAATGAGTGCCCCCTTGCTTGTTTATGTACCACATAACTGTGGTGTTGTCCATCTTTACTAATAGTTGTCCTGGATGCAGAAGGTCCTTGAAAGCTGTTAGGGCATTTTGTACAGCTAGCATCTCTTTGATTGATGTGAAGATGCATTTGATCTGCGGCCCACTTGCCCTGAATGCATTTTCCTGCCATGTGTGCTCCCCAAGCGTAATCCAAAGCATCTGTTGTTAGTGTCTGCCTAGCTTGTGGGTAAAGTGAAAGGCTGTCCCTTGTTGTGGTGACATGCCTGTGCCCACCATCGAAACTCCTCTTGTATGCAGGGAATAAGTAGTATTACTGTTTCCAAACTATGACAGTGTTGAGTCCAAACACTTTTTAGGTACCACTGTAATTTCCTCATATGCAGTCTGGCATATGGTATTAGTAGTATGCAGGATGCCATGAACCCAAAGGCCTGCAGAATTTTTCTTGCAGGGAGTTGGGTTTTTGTTGCCATCACTTGAATTACTGAGTCAGTTGTCCTTGCTTGTCTGGCGTGAGATAAATCATCTGGGCCGGTGTATTTAAGCTGGCACCCAGGAATATTATCTCTTGTGAGGGCACTAGTTTTGACTTCTTTTCGTTTACTGTGTACCCTAGGCAAATTAGCAGTCTTTTTACAAACGCCAGATGCTTTAGAAGAATGTCCTTGCTTACTGCTTGAATAAGACAGTCCAAAGTAGGGATATATTTGGATTCCTTTTTGTCTGCAAAATGCAATTACTGGTGCCAAGCATTTTGTGAAAACCCTGGACACAGTAGATAAGCCAAAGGGCAGTGCAGAGAATTGGTAATGCATTGTGCCAGCTATGAATCTGAGGTATCTTCTGCAATTTTGTCTGACTGGGACATGCAGGTATGCCTCTTTGAGGTCCAAAGTAACAAGCCAAGCCTTCTTGCCCAGCATGGGAAGAAGTTGCTGTAGTGTCAACATTTTGAATTTCGGAACATCCAGGTATATATTTAGAGTAGATGGGTCCAGTATGGGTCTCCAGGCTTTGTCCTTTCTGGGGACCAGGAAAAGTCTTGAGTAAAATCCTTGTGCCTGTTGTGGCACTTTTTGAATAGCTCATGTCCATGAGGGCTGTAATTTGTTTTTGTGCCTCTGCCCATTAATTTTGTGGCAGGTCTGGCATTCCTTTTGGCCTTGGTAGAATGTGAAAGTGGAACCTGTAACCTTGAGACACAATATTCAGAACCCATTTGTCTTGGGTGATTATATGCCAATTTTATGAAAAAACTACTAGTTTTCCTCCTAAGGTTCATAGGTTCATACTGGGCTATCTGCCCTAGGGCATTTATAAGCCTGGTCAGAGTATGTTTGTCTTTCGCCACCCATTTTAAATTAATTTTGCTATGCCCTTTTTCGAGGTTAGTATACCGTGCCTCTGTCTAACAGTGACACAGAAGTGATACCCGGGGTAAATCTACGATCTCCCATCCACTCATCAAGATTCATCTTGAAGAGAGTCAATGAGGGACTCTGCCTAACCTGGACTGGGATTTTATTCCAGAGTGAAGGGAGCCTCTGGGTTATGAATCTGTCCCTCCAGCATGTCCTATTTATTTCAGTGCTGAGGTTCAAGTCTCTCGTGTAGCTCGATGGGATTTGGATTTTTGAGGTGCAGCATGTCCCTTAATTCGGGTTGGACATGGCCTTATCGTCAGACACAGGTCACCTCTGAGCAGGCGGTATGCCACTGAGTAGAGCTGGAGTTTCTTTAACCGGGCAGCATATGGCATCTGTTTGAGCCCTTTGATCCTCTTGGTGAGGTACTTTTGGGGTCTTTCCAGTTGCTGCAGGTGTTTGGTAAGGTACATCCCAAAGGGGCATTGTACTCGATTATGGGCCTGATGAGGGATGAGTAAAGAGGCACGATGACCTCCCCTAATCTAGATGTGAATCCCTTCATGATTAGGTGGGCTATATAAAATGTTTTTCTAACCACTTTGGCCACATGGTTGCCAAATGAGAGATTGCTATCAACTTGGGTCCCCAGGTCCCTAATTACTTCTTCTGTACTTAATGGATTACCACCTATGTGGTAATTTGTGGGCACTTTGTTTTTGCCAAAGGGGATGACTATACACTTTTTGGCGTTTAGCTTGAGGCCATGGCTCTGGCACCAGTTGTCTGTTTCTATAAGGCCCTTTTGGAGGATGCTTGTGTCGGCTGGAGAGTCGATTATGGTGCCTAGTTTGCAGTCATCTGCGAACGTGGTCGCAGATGACTGCAAACTGGGCTGCCAAAAGGTAAGTGCTTGGCATTTGAAGTGGGAAGTCATTGGGACCGTTTCCTATAAGGTTGTTACTTATCTTCTCCTCCTTTTGGGGTAGAAGCCCCCCCCCCCCACTGTTGTGGTCTATAAGAGCCTTGGGGCTGAGATCTGCCTCTTTGTGGTCTGTCTGACACTGGAAAGGGCCAATTTCTGCTAAATCGAGGTGGCTGTACCTGTAAGAAATCCTTCACTGTTTGCATAGATTTTGCTTTATCCTCCATTTTCTTTAATACCTCTTCTGCCTTAACACCAAACAAGATATCATGCTGTAAAGGAGCATCCAATAATTTTGCCTTAACATGATCAGGTAAACCTTGTTCTTTTAACCAAGCATGCCTTCGAATCACAGATCCTGTAACTGTGGTTCTACAAGAAGCCTCTAATGAATCAAAACCACATTGCAGAGTATGTTTTCCCACTTGTTCAACTGCATGCAACAAATCCTGCATTTCCTTATAGTCAGGACTTTGAGCTTGTAAGCATTTTCTGTTTTAACAGAGACATTAAATATTGTTGGTATTTACGCATGTGGAACTGGCAATTTAAAGACCTTACTGCTAAAGTTGCAGAAGTGCAAACTTTCTTCCCCCATCTATCTAAATCTCTAGAATCCCTGTCGTAGGGAACTGGATTTTTAGCAGTGGAAGCCTTTACCCCTTTGGGACCCTGGGAAATAGTTTCTGGGTCAGCAGCAGGGTTTTTATAAAGAAATTTGTGAGAGTCAGGGACCCTGTAGTACATATCTGGCTTAACTGGTGCAGGGGGCAAAGAGTCAGGGGTTAAACTGGATTCAGAGAACACATCATCCACAATATCTAACACAGGCAGAATAGCAAGGAGCCTGTGCTGAGGCAATAAAAGAAAATCTCTAAGCCTTTTCTTGGATTCTGAATAATCCTGGCTCTCCTAATGGTATGTAAAGTTTCTGGAGAGGCTGAAGGGATTGATTCTTCAGCATCAGAGTCCTCATAGGGGGGGGTAAAGAGTATCCCTGGTCTGAAGAGAAATCAAAAGAAATGGAAACCTAGTCAGAGGAATCGTAGTCTGTATCCTGCCTAGGCCTTTTATCAGGAGGGGGATGGGAACCCCTGATCAGAGTAATTAGGTCTTCAGCCATTTTGAGCATCTGTTTTTTAGGCATGGAGGCCTGTCCAGGTGAATGCTGTACTTGTTTCTTTGTCTTTAATGGAGTTTTAGACTTGGTTGTTGTTTTGATGGTAAGCTGTGAAGGTCTGAAAACACCCTCAGAAGCCGATGCCTGCTCAGCGGCTCCGGACCCATCTGAGGAGTTAATTTCCGTAGGCCCAATACCTTGAGTTTCCTGAGGCCTAGTAATCTCCACGTGGGAGTTGGAGGCGGCCTGTGGCTCTGAGGTAGCAGGTGTCAGGGGCTGCGAAAGCACCTCACTGAAAACTGGCGACTGGCCTAGAAGAGGCTTCATCGTCAATTTTGGACCTCGGATGTCTGTCCTTATCTTTGTCTTTGCGCTTTTTGTGTATTCCGGTCGGTTGTTCCGATGGTATGGTATAATTGAACCTTCGGCCAAAATAATGGCGAGCAAAATCAGACGTTTAATAGTGCGTTTGTTAAATCTAGCACAAAACCGACAACTAGTGACGTCGTGGTCTGGGCCTAGGCATGGAACACAGTAGGAATGAAAATCTTTATGAGGTATTTGCTTCCCACAAGAAATGCAATTATTAACTTTTACTGACATCGGTCTGAGGCAAGAAAAAGTTTCCCAAACGGGGTACTTAGCTTTATAGAAGACTTCGGTTCTGAAATTTCAAAAATCTCAGGAGTCGGCCGACCGGCACTTGCGAACTGCTTTTGCTTCGGGCACCGCGCGGCAAAAAGACTGAAGAAAATCGCGTTGGCTGCATCTTATATATCCCTGGCGCACTAACGTCAGGGAAGAAGCGACAGCAACCGACAACGGACCAAGACTTTAGAACTCTGGCCAACTGCGGGACCACCTGACGGCAGGATAACCCAAGTGTAATGACTGCAGCAGTGAAACACGATGAACATCAGTGCGGATCTAAAAATACAACTAAGGTCCAGCCAGGCAGCCCACTTCCTAAATATTTCAAAATCTACAAATCATGCTGGATATTTGCCTTTACTTTCTGGCATGAGATTTCTTAAGGAATGTCTCAAACTTCAGCTGCTGTTGCTTTTTAGGTGATCTGCACTTGCTGACTACCTTCTATAAATAATGCTTCCTCACATATATCATCTCCGTTTACTCCATGAGTCTTGTATGATGGACCTCTGTCCCAAGAATGCAATTTTCTAAAACAAACCATCTTTCTGTACTCTGTGCCATATTAATATATTTTAAAACATTTTCTCTCCCATTGTTTGTCATTTTCTTTCCATCTTTTGCTGATACCCTCATATTTCTTTCACTGCTATACTAATATAAAAAAAGACAATTACGCATGATCAACTTACCTGTAAATACTAGATGTTCACAGAACTCACTAGGGTTGCCACCTTTCATTGTGGCTAAAACCAGACTTGGGTCACACACCCTCATACCTCCCAAAACACCGCCCATTCTCTGCCCACATTCTGCCCACTTCGTGATGTCATTGTCACATCACACGAGTGGAACACCCTCTTCCAATTGTGATGCTTTTTTTCTGCAGATTTACTATGCTTTTTGTAATAGAAAACATAGCAAATCTGCCGATTTAACAAAGTCCAATAGTCTGTTTCTTTTTTGAAACAGAATACCAGAGTTTGCACAGTGTTTTCCAGATTACCAATCGGTTTGATTTCTGGATAGTCCAGAAAAAAAATGGATAGGTGGCAAAACTAAACATACTGCATTAATGGCACATGAGTAGTATTGCCTTACTACACCCCCCCCCAGCAGTCTGTCAAAGCTTCAGGTTCCTCCCTCTGTTTGTTTGTGGCTGTGAAGGAAAAATCAGCTCCTAGAGTAAGATTGTCCTTCACAACCACAGACGGCCCTCAGTTGTTTCTCTAGGGCCCAAAAAGTAGAGCAGATGGAAAAAAGCAAGCTTTGCAGACACCTATTGTTCCACACCAAAGACACACACACACACACGCACACACACACACACACACACACACACAAACCCCAAAATCTGCTGAACAAAAAAACAGTAACCACCAACAAAAAACTATTTCCATCCACATAAAGGGGGATGGTGGGAGGGTGTTGCCAGTAAGCCAGTGTATTCTATGAACACTTACTGTTACAGGTAAGTAGAACTTGCGCAACTGTACTATGTTCAACAAACACACTAACATATTGGTATATGGGTAGATTCCCAAAGCTTACCCAGGCTGAGCGGAGGAAGGATAAGGGCCCAGGAGGCCATGGAGAATGGCCCTAGTGAAGTCTGCTGTGGATTTAGAAAAGGTATTTAGCCTCTGGTGCTTCATCAAAGTATGGACCAACCAGCAAGATACTGCCTCTAGAACATTCTGAGTCCACCCTTGCCAAAATTCCACTGAAAAGGAAAATACCCTAGTGAAATGTATCTTTACCTTGCCTGGATTTGCCTCGGCACAGTGGGTGTAACAAAAAATACTACAGGACAACCAACATACAGTGGTTTGCTTACAGACAGGTTGACCTTTCTTCACCCCCAGAGAAGGAAATAAAAAGCCTGTTGATCTTCTTAAAGGGCTCTGTTCTGTCAAGATAGTTCCTGAGCTGCCAATGAATGTCCAAAGTATAAAGAATCCTCCCTCAGTTTCTTAGGCTTTGGAAAGAACACAGGGAGATGCATGGACTGATTAAGAGTGAACTTGAACCACTTTCAGCATGAAAGAAGGATAAGTGGGCAACACAACCTTGTCCTTGTGGGGAAAAAAAGGTAAAGGTGTCCCACCATGACAGCTTGCAGCTCAAACTCTTCATACAGATGTCAGAGCAATAAGCAAAACTGTTTTTCTCATTAAGAACTCGAGATAAACATGAGCTCCTGGCTCAGAAGGTGGCAAAGAATTTTTCTACAACATAGTTGAGATCCTATGGAGGAATTTGCTTGTGAGGGGGGGGTCTCATATGCAACAATCTTTCCTACACTATTTTACCAAAACAGACAAAAGAGGATACACACATGGGCAAGCAGAGATGGCAGCTAAATGCACCTCAACACATGGATATGATAACCCATCCTAAAGTAGCTCACATAAATATTTCACAACCAAGGGGATATTAACCTCAATGGACCACCTATTCCTACTTAGGAAACCTCCTTCATTCACAAATACGAGATTTTCTAATAGCAGAGGCTTCCTGCACATCCTCATGAAACAGGTGCTTGAAGGGATTAAAAACGGAATCATCCATCTGTCACTTGAATTTTCTCTAATTCAGGGCGTACCAGTAGCTGAGACCATGTAGACAGATCCAGAGTGAGGAAAGATTGCAGTAACTGCCTTTGGCCAACACCATTAGAAGGGAGAACCAAGACTGCATAGGCCAATGCCAACACCATTAAAAGGGAGAACCAAGACTGCATAGGCCAATGCCAACACCATTATAAGGGAGAACCAAGACTGCATAGGCCAATGCCAACACCATTAAAAGGGAGAACCAAGACTGCATAGGCCAGTGCCAACACCATTAAAAGGGAGAACCAAGACTGCATAGGCCAGTGCCAACACCATTAAAAGGGAGAACCAAGACTGCATAGGCCAGTGCCAACACCATTAAAAGGGAGAACAAGACTGATAGCATAGGCCAGTGCCAACACCATTATTAAAAAGAACCAAGACTGCATTGGCTAATGCCAACACCATTAAAAGGGAGAACCAAGACTGCATAGGCCAATGCCAACACCATTAAAAGGGAGAACCAAGACTGCATAGGCCAATGCCAACACCATTAAAAGGGAGAACCAAGACTGCATAGGCCAGTGCCAACACCATTAAAAGGGAGAACCAAGACTGCATAGGCCAGTGCCAACACCATTAAAAGAGAGTACCAAGACTGCATAGGCCAGTGCCAACACCATTAAAAGGGAGAACCAAGACTGCATAGGCCAGTGCCAACACCATTAAAAGGGAGAACCAAGACTGCATTGGCCAATGCCAACACCATTAAAAGGGAGAACCAAGACTGCATTGGCCAATGCCAACACCATTAAAAGGGAGAACCAAGACTGCATAGGCCAATGCCAACACCATTAAAAGGGAGAACCAAGACTGCATAGGCCAATGCCAACACCATTAAAAGGGAGAACAAAGACGGCATAAGCCAATAGGGTGTCACCACAATGATCTTTGGCATTTCCTTCTGAACTTGAAGCATCTTCTGAATCCGAGGAAAGGGGGGAAATGCATGAAGGAGTATTCACATCCAAGGGAATGAAAATGCTTCTGTCCTCTGACCATGGCTGCAAGGTGATCTGGAACAGAGTTTTAGTTTTCTGTTTTGAAAGGAGGCAAACAGATCTTGAGGCATTCTCCATACCTAGACTATATCCTGGAACATCACTGGTTTGAGCTTCCACTCTTGTGGGTCTGCCCAGGATCTGCGTAATCTGTCACAACATTCCACTCTGACAGAATGTAAGAAGCCTGGAGAGTTAGAGAAAAATGGAGAAGCCAGCTCAGAGGGCATCACTCATATCCCAGTTTGTTGACATACATCACTGTAGTGATGTCCATAACTTATTTATTTAATATATAATCTCCTGTAGAAGACCCAAAGTCCATAAGTAATGAAAACCTGATGTGCTTCTGTGCGTCTTTGGGACCCCAAACTACTTGCACTTGCTTTCCGCCTTGACACGGCTCCCAACATGAAGATGGACGAATCTGTCTGGGCAGACTGCACAGGACCCAGAAGGGAGAGTGCAATTCCTGGATTGACTGTCAATTGTTCTCTCCACCAATGCAACTCTAGTCTCATGAAAGGAAGTGTTAGCAATTGGATTTCAGGGAATGAAGGTGCTGGGTCCAACAATTTCAGACAAACCAATGAATTTCTCTCAAGTGAAGATGAGCCAGTGGTATCATGAGAATTAAGCTGTTGGGTTGGGAGGGTGACCTAATGGTGGAGACTCACAAGGGTTAATTGGCTAGGCTTAAAATGGCTCGCAAGAGCAGTTAGCTTAGTACTAATCTATGAACCAATCTATGAACCTATGAATGGATGCCAGCAGTTCAAGAATTTTCAGGAATTCTTGAGCTGGGGCAGCATTCCTCTTGGAGAATTCCAGAAACACTGTTCAGTAAAAGACGTTTGTTTTTGGGCAAAACAGCCATTACTTTGGGGTCGAAAGGACATGTTAAAAAGAAGAGCTATTATGAGGAGGTCAGATACATCTTCAAAAGGTTCGTCTTAAACCCTAAAAGAGAATAAGGTCAAAACTTTAATTTTTCCAAATGTTCAGATGCAGACTTTGCAGAGATCAGAAAATCATCCAAGGAAGGAAAAATGTGGATTTCCACAGTCCAATAGTGGGCCACTACCATAGCACAACATTTTGTGGCTCCTCAAGGAGCAGTGGATAGCCAAAATGGAAATACAAAAAAACTGAAAGTGTGACCCAGACACAAACTATTTCAAATCCCTCCAGACATGATAAGCAATGGGGATATGATGGTATCCTTTAAGTCCAGAGTCACCATGAAGCAGTGGTCCAGGAGAAGAGGAAGCACTGCCTGCGGGGTGAACATCTTTAAGTTTGGAATATGGATGAAAGTATTCAGAAAAGGCAAGTCCAATACTGGTCGTCATGCATTTTCTTTTTTGGAAACCAGGAAACCTTGGGAATAAGACCCTCTTATTCTTTCAGACGTCAGCACTGGTTCTGTGACCCCCCAAGTCCAGCATATGCTGAACAATAGGAGGAAATAAAGACTGAGCCCAGTGGAGGAGGAGGAACTCCCCTGAATGGAGGAGGATGGCCCTTCCACCATCTGTAACTCTTGCTGCCCACAACGATGAACATCCACTTGTCAGAAAGTTGACAGCCATGCCTCCTTGTTGAGACAACTTGAGAGGTGTAGCACCAGACTGGAAACTTGAAAAAGATGGGTGCCTCCTCTTGGCATAGGGGCACTATCCTTTTAAGGTAAATGGTGCTATATCCTTTTTAGGAAAGGAACCCCTCTTGTTGGACTCAGCAGAGCGGTCATCCTGCCATTTCCTCTTGTTATCTTGGTTCTTGTTAGGCTGGGAATTCTGTTTAAGAGGCTGCCAAAAATTATTCTGTTTAAAGGAGGAAAACTGGAGAATCAAACAATTTTGAAACACACCACACTGATTTACTTCTGTCATCCCAGTGTTTAAGGGTCTGATTCAATACAGTACCAAAGACAATCGACTCAATGAGAGCATTTAAGATGCAATTTTTTTTACTTTGTCAGAAAAAATGACTGTACAACCAAGCATACCTTTTCATCACCACTGACAAAGCTGCATTTCTAGAAATAGTGTCAGCTCCTTCTGAGATGCTCTTTAATCTAGGTTTTGACACCTGAGAAACAATATCTGACATAAACCTTTTTCTTAACAAGCAACAATGCAAAAAACTTTTCTAAACTATACAAGCATCTCAACACAAACTTCAGCATAAAACAGTGAACAGATAAATATTTTAAAAGCTACCATGCTGGACTGCCCCAGCTTCTTCCCATGAGATTCTAGCGACTTGCCTAGTTTATCCTGATGGACCAGATTTGTAGAAGAGACAGACTTATTAGAAATGGTAACTGGAGAGACAGTAGCATGGTCCACAGATAAGGGGTCCTGGTGACTTGGCAAGTCAGAGGAAACCCTAAATTTCTCAAATAATTCTTTTAGGGAGAACCTCAGTAAGCAAAGTAGAACTACAGGCTCTCTTACAAACATCCTCCACTGCCAGGATCACTGGAGGGACAGGGTCAAGGTTTGGGGACTAATCCTCCAAATGATCACAGACCCTGCCAATCTCAGAAGCAGTAGCAGACTAATCCTAATTAAATACACCCTGAATCTAGTCAGCATTTGGGAAAAAGAAAACATCTTTGGGTTCCTGCAACTGTCCGTCATTTATTTATTTGATATTTGTTTCCAGGACAGTCCAACTGGGTCACATAACCCATTTTCAGCAGAGGCCCATGGAGAAAAGCTCCATTCACATTTACACATTTGTTACAAACATAAAACTACACAATTAGGCCTTTACGTATATATACAGATTGATTGTATTTTTCAACAATAATATTTGTTAAGACTTTACATAATACATTCTTGTCAGGCTAAGCTTAACAGTAAAAAAACATGGTTATTAGTATATTTCTTTACTTCTAAGGCAACACGTGTTGCCATATAGAAAGCTCCAGATATCTGCATTTAAAGAAAAGTTTGTTAAATCTCTGCACAATATAGTTTAAGACTTTGCTAAATACAGGTTGTGTTCAAAGGTCAAAAGGTGAACAGTTTAGTTTTTGGCTTAGCTTCTAAAACATTACTACGAGTTGACAGTAGATCTGTAGAAAAAATGGTTAGTGTACTTTAGCAGAATATTGCTAGTGAAGATAGGTTTTACACTTGGCCAAGACAGTTTAGCTTTGAGAAGGGATGAGGTAGTGTGGGAGATTTGTAGGTTACAGGGGGAGGATACAGAGGGGTTGGGGAAAGCAGGACTTCTTTTAAAGACGCTTTAAAGAGTGGTAGGCTAGGCGTTAACCTGGTGTTCAGTGGAAGACAGTTCCATAAGTTAGCGATAAGAGTATGAGTATAGAGATTTGCCTGATCTTTTGGAAGGTTTCAAGTAGGTTTTTGTCTTCTGACCCGATTGTTCTGCTTGCTTTCTAGTGTTTGGTAAGCTTTTCTATGGCAGGACATGCAGCGGGTTTGTACATTAGGTTGTGTATAGTAATTAATTGGACACATGTTAGTTGGCTGGATTGTTCAAGCCAATTTAGTTCCTGTATTGGTTTACAGTGGCGTGTATGGTAATTGGAGGTTGTTACAAAACTTTGTGATTTTTGTTGCAGCATTGTTCCATTTTTGTTTTGGTGGAGTTTTGCAGAATGGTGAGTATACAAGAGCCATAAAATAGGGAGGGAAGCAGGAAAGTTTTTGCTAGAGTAGTCCTGGTTGAAGGATAAGGAATGGTCTGTTTCTATAAAGGAGTCTTACAGTTTTTTTTATTCTTCTTTATGTTTAGATGGATATGGAAGTCAAAGGTGAGCATGAAGTCAAAGGTGAGTTTATCAATAATTACACCTATTAATTTTGTTTGTTGTACACTTTCTATGATAGTCTTGTCAGCTGAGAGGATGTTAAATTGGTTAAGGCTGAAGATGGTATTTTTTGAAAGGCTACGAGTTTGTTTGGTAGGGATTCAGAAAAGGTTGGGCATCTGTCAGCCGGATTCGAAAGCTTTGAACAACCTTTTAGTCTTATTTAGTAGTTCTGGAGAGTGTGGGCGGTAAAGATTAAGAATGAACTGTCTGCATACTGAATCAGTGTTCCAGGGGAAAGAAGGTTTGTAGTTATTGGTCAATATATGAAACAGTAGGGGTCCTAGGATGGAGCCCTGGGGGATTCCTGTATGGTTACATAGGAAGGGAGAGAGTTGGTTAGACCATTTAATGGCTTGCTTCCAATCTTTTAGACAGCTATGAAACCACTGTACTGTGGTAGGAGAGCAGCCTAGGTTGGACAGCGTGTCCAGAAGTATGGGGTGTGAGACTGTGTCACAGGCTTTAGAGAGGTCCAGGAATACTGGGGATACATGGGGTGTAAGACTGTGTCACAGGCTTTAGAGAGGGCCAGGAATACTGGGGATACATGGGGTGTGAGACTGTGTCACAGGCTTTAGAGAGGTCCAGGAATACTGGGGATACATGGGGTGTGAGACTGTGTCACAGGCTTTAGAGAGGGCCAGGAATACTGGGGATACATGGGGTGTAAGACTGTGTCACAGGCTTTAGAGAGGGCCAGGAATACTGGGGATACATGGGGTGTAAGACTGTCACAGGCTTTAGAGAGGTCCAGGAATACTGGGGATACATGGGGTGTGAGACTGTGTCAAAGGCTTTAGAGAGGTCCAGGAATACTGGGGATACATGGGGTGTAAGACTGTGTCACAGGCTTTAGAGAGGGCCAGGAATACTGGGGATACATGGGGTGTAAGACTGTGTCACAGGCTTTAGAGAGGGCCAGGAATACTGGGGATACATGGGGTGTGAGACTGTGTCAAAGGCTTTAGAGAGGGCCAGGAATACTGGGGATACATGGGGTGTGAGACTGTGTCACAGGCTTTAGAGAGGGCCAGGAATACTGGGGATACATGGGGTGTAAGACTGTGTCACAGGCTTTAGAGAGGGCCAGGAATACTGAGGATACATGGGGTGTAAGACTGTGTCACAGGCTTTAGAGAGGGCCAGGAATACTGGGGATACATGGGGTGTGAGACTGTGTCACAGGCTTTAGAGAGGGCCAGGAATACTGGGGATACATGGGGTGTAAGACTGTGTCAAAGGCTTTAGAGAGGTCCAGGAATACTGGGGATACATGGGCTGTGAGACTGTGTCACAGGCTTTAGAGAGGGCCAGGAATACTGGGGATACATGGGGTGTAAGACTGTGTCACAGGCGTTAGAGAGGGCCAGGAATACTGGGGATACATGGGGTGTAAGACTGTGTCACAGGCTTTAGAGAGGGCCAGGAATACTGGGGATACATGGGGTGTAAGACTGTCACAGGCTTTAGAGAGGTCCAGGAATACTGGGGATACATGGGGTGTGAGACTGTGTCAAAGGCTTTAGAGAGGGCCAGGAATACTGGGGATACATGGGGTGTAAGACTGTGTCACAGGCTTTAGAGAGGGCCAGGAATACTGGGGATACATGGGGTGTGAGACTGTGTCACAGGCTTTAGAGAGGGCCAGGAATACTGGGGATACATGGGGTGTAAGACTGTGTCACAGGCTTTAGAGAGGGCCAGGAATACTGGGGATACATGGGGTGTAAGACTGTGTCACTGGCTTTAGAGAGGGCCAGGAATACTGGGGATACATGGGGTGTAAGACTGTGTCACAGGCTTTAGAGAGGGCCAGGAATACTGGGGATACATGGGGTGTAAGACTGTGTCACAGGCTTTAGAGAGGGCCAGGAATACTGGGGATACATGGGGTGTAAGACTGTGTCACAGGCTTTAGAGAGGGCCAGGAATACTGGGGATACATGGGGTGTAAGACTGTGTCACAGGCTTTAGAGAGGGCCAGGAATACTGGGGATACATGGGGTGTAAGACTGTGTCACAGGCTTTAGAGAGGGCCAGGAATACTGGGGATACATGGGGTGTAAGACTGTGTCACAGGCTTCAGAGAGGGCCAGGAATACTGGGGATACATGGGGTGTAAGACTGTGTCACAGGCTTTAGAGAGGGCCAGGAATACTGGGGATACATGGGGTGTGAGACTGTGTCACAGGCTTTAGAGAGGTCCAGGAATACTGGGGATACATGGGGTGTAAGACTGTCACAGGCTTTAGAGAGGGCCAGGAATACTGGGGATACATGGGGTGTGAGACTGTGTCACAGGCTTTAGAGAGAGCCAGGAATACTGGGGATACATGGGGTGTGAGACTGTGTCACAGGCTTTAGAGAGGGCCAGGGATACTGGGGATACATGGGGTGTGAGACTGTGTCACAGGCTTTAGAGAGGGCCAGGAATACTGGGGATACATGGGGTGTAAGACTGTGTCACAGGCTTTAGAGAGGGCCAGGAATACTGGGGATACATGGGGTGTGAGACTGTGTGACAGGCTTTAGAGAGGGCCAGGAATACTGGGGATACATGGGGTGTAAGACTGTGTCACAGGCTTTAGAGAGGGCCAGGAATACTGGGGATACATGGGGTGTAAGACTGTGTCAAAGGCTTTAGAGAGGGCCAGGAATACTGGGGATACATGGGGTGTAAGACTGTGTCAAAGGCTTTAGAGAGGGCCAGGAATACTGGGGATACAAGGTATCCTTTGTCTCCCGTCCTATTTACGGTGTCTGTGAAGGACAGTAGAGCGGAGGATGTGCTATGTCCTGGCCAGAAGCCATGTTGAGTTTGAGGACGCAGGTATTTCATTAGTTGGTGGTGGATGCACCTTTTAAGGATTTTAGATACGGGGATAGTACTGATATTGGGTAAAAGTTGAATATTTTAGTGGAGTGCCCTCCTTTATGTATTGGTGGCATATGTGATTATTTCCACATGGTGAAACTAAAACAGTGATTAAAAAGGTCACACAGAAAAAAATAATCAGTAAAAACAAAAAGAAAAATCTAGCAAGGCTAGATTTTCAACTGTGATTCCTTAAACCTCTTGTATTAGAGGCAACATGGGATACATGCAAATGACCTTAAGGACATCAGGTGTTTCAGCTACTTGACAATTCTGAATGTCCATGACTTTTTTCTTTTTAATTCTATTAATGGACAAATTCAGGCCAATAAAGCCAAACCCCACTATCTATGGACATGCATGCTTTCACCCTTCTTATGGCTGGACATTCAGAACTGCCATATAGCTGAAACATCTGATATCCACATAGGGTCATGTGCACCCATTTTGCCTATTCTAATAAAAGAGGTTTAAGGAATCACACAGTGGAAAGTCTAGCCTTGCTAAATTTTTTTTCGTATTTCCATTTGGTGGGGAATATAGATTCAGAGAGAGATCTATTTATGAGGATACTGATTGGATAAGCAACCGAGTCAGCGGCAAGTTCAAGGTATTGAGGTGTGAGCTTATCAGCGGATGTCATCACAGGAAACAGACTGACCCGACTCACAGGTCAGAACCCTCAGGCACATGATCCTCTTCAAAATCAGTATCCATAGCCAAAAAAAATGAGGGTGGATGCACTGGCATTAGTACTACACCGGGTATGTACCCCAACAATATATCTAGACATAGCTGCCATCTCGGTGGTAAACCTGAAAGTCTGATGCTCAGTGAAGTGGTGGGTTTTCTGTCTCTCCCTAATATGCACTACACTAGTGGGAGAATCCCTGGGGGGAACCTATGAAACCTGGCAATGGACTCTGCACCCCTGACTTCCCCTGCACCTAAAGAATTTGGTTCTCCCATACTTGAACCAGGCAACAGTAACAGACCCAAAGGATGTGCCTGACCCTCGTGTCATGCACAGTTGTGGTGCCAATACCACAGCAGGGGATGTGGAGGTAAAAAGGTGAGTGGTATGATAGCCTGCTCTTGGCTGAGGCTACCTCAATGTCAGAGGCCATAGACCGATGCACATTTTTTACTTTTATCTTTTTTAGGTGCAGACGGAATAGATGGTGGTAGTGGCAGGGAGGGGGGGGGGGCAGAGTTTCAAATCATGATTTAAAAGAAACAAAAATCATTTAAAATATCATTTATTATTACATTCACCTCTTTATACAGTGATATGAAGGAAAGAAACTGAAAACTGCAAGTTTTCCAGTCAAAAGATTCAAAATAATGCCTTAAATCAATGGAAACAGACGCAATTTACTCAAGACTATGATAACATGAGGCAATGGCAGAACTTGTGAAAAAAACAAAAAGCCCCAATACAGAAAGTCTGTCAACCATCCATAAAACAATTAGAAAGGGTTATAAACCCTTGAAAAGCTAATATACAGATTACCAGACAGACAATAATCCTTCCTGTTAACAGGAAATAAAGTACTACAAAAGTATTTTTTTCGTCTCTTAAAGAAACAAGCACATCAAAATTGTATACGTTACAAGAACTAATAGAAAAGACAGAGGAAACTAAATAACCCACAGTGTTTCTAATCTGAGCTCCAGAAATCAAATCTGCTAGAGAAGGAAGTCCTCTCAAAGATCCTTCTCTTCTAGTGGCAGCAGAAAATGCTGCGGCCTGTTGTATGTGGCCATTAAGGACTATCCTGCTCTAGCAGCTGCCTGGTTCTTCTCACCTGCAGACATGCAGAGGAACAAGTCTAAAGCTCTGAAAGAGCACCAGAGAGAGGTTAGTAGGGCATTACAACCCACATACCAGCAGGGCAGTGTGTTTGTAACTGCCAGAGAGTGGTTAATATAGCACTACAACCCATACGCCAGTAAGGCACTGTGTTTGTAACTGCCAGAGAGAGGTTAGTAGGGCAGTGCGTTTGTTAAACATCGGCGTAATGGTCTTGACAACAAGGAAAAAAAAAAGTCATTGTTCTTTTGTGGAACTCCTCCACTCCTATTGATCATATATTTTGTGGTAACTCCTCCACTCCTATTGATCAGATATTCACTCCTATTGATCAGATATTCTCCATTTTATCACTTTCAAACTTAATATACCATTTAGATTCATCAAGAACACACAACACTACCACTACTACTGCTTTCTCATTTTATTTTGTGCCCAACATTTCTCTCCATTGTCCTTCCTCAACTGTCTCCTGTTTACTAATATGGACAGACACAGCCTCTGTCATAATTAAGATTTAATCGATTGCAATACAATACCTAAAATATAAAAATGATCATCATGCTGCCAAGACTGACAACCACCAATATACTTTTCTGGACAAACTATGTCATCTGAATGCTATGTAATGCTTGCCTAAGCTGCAAGTGGAGTTGCGCTCATTGGCAGTCTCTGAAAGAAAGCCTGAGCTCCAGAAGATATATATAGTCACCAAAATACAGCACATAAAATGTAAATGGCAAAGTAGCTACAGCAAAAATTAAAAATGCCTGGAAAAATAAATCAACATTCAACAGCTGTGTATCTGCTAGTCTTTTACAATGTGGAGAGGATGCAACCAGAAAATGCTCCCAACTCATCTCTGAAAAGGGACACTCGTATGCAGTTATCTTACCCAGTTATAAATAAAAGAATGAACATAATGCCATTCAAACCTGCTACATTTCACTAATTTGAAAGATACTGCATGTTCTGTACCACTTTTCACAGACTAGTGGGAACATGAGACTTGTTGAATTTATTGAGAATGTCTGTACATTATCCCTGCTGTGTTCTTTGCATGGCACACTAAGTAATGCAGCATTCTGCACCTGTGCAGGTAAATCCGAACTTAATCAAACATTGTAACCTAGTCTGCATTCCTTTTAACATGTTCACATGATGACATGAAACAGCAGAGTGTGTACATTATTAGTCATACCACATACCTTATAGGAGTGAAATTCAGCGCTAAAAAGACTATGACAACCATCACACACACTGCCCTCCTCTTAGGCTCCACGGATTTAAGATACTGATTCTGGAGAAAAAAAAAAAACGACAGAGTATATAAATCAAGAATGATAAATATATTTACATGTATATACAGATTTGTATTGATAATGATCATTTTTTTCAATGTAAACATATATTTTTAGTCAAATACAGAAACCAGAAAAACATTTTAACATCTCATGATCCTGATCAAGGAAGGGTATTTATGTAGCCACATCAAAACTCAACAAAATGTCATCTTACAGCATAAAAATAGCTCATAATACTCCATGAAACGTTGTCTGGCATCCTGCCTTTTAACGCTGATCAGTGAGATACAGTTTACACCATAGAGGAACCTTCCATCTGGTGAAGCTGTGCATACTGCTCTTATATCCCCTTCTCAGATTCCACCTGCCGTCTGTATCTCTTTTCCTCAGATTCCGCTGCCACTTGTATCCCCTTCTCCTCAGATTCCACCAGCCATCCATATCCCCTTCTCCTCAGATTCTGCCAGGCATCCGTAACCCCTCTCCTCAGTTTCCACCTGCCATCCCTATCCCCCTCTCCTCAGATTTTGCTTGCCTTCTGTATCTCTTCTCTTCATATTCCGCTTGCCGTCTGTATCCCCTTCTCCTCAGATTTCACCTGACAACCATATCCCATCTCCTCAGATTCCACCTGCCGTTTGCATCTTCAGTCCTCAGATTCCACCTCCCACCATATGCCCTTTCTACGGATTCTGCCTGCCCTCCCCAATGTTATTACTGCTGCTTAGGTGAAATTACTTGCCTCTGGATTTGCAATATCCTGTTGGCACTACACACACAGTCTCATCCACAGCACTGTCTCAGCTACCTTCTTCTATATACCTCACCCAGTAATGTAATTTCCCTTTTCAGCAAAAATGCCACTGCTTGACATTACACTAGTATGAAAAGTCATGCGTTTTACAGACTGTCTGTAGGGGGCATTAGTTCTGTGCTCTGTAATACTGCAAGGCATCACAGCTGCACACAGTAATCTTGTAGGTTATGACCCAGTGCTCTGCACAACATTCCAGTAATGAGTGATGGCTCTACAAAATACTGCAGCACATGAAGTGCCCACATAAGGTACAGAACAGATGCAGTGTGTTCCTTAGAGAAACAGTGCTGTGCAAAATACATCTCCACGTAGCAGCACCACTGCATGTATTACATACCCGACTTCTACAACTCTACATTCAAATAAAAGAAAAATAAACAGTCGAGAGAAAACATGGAAAAAAGTTCTGTTCTTAACCGGAACATTCCATCTGTGTTGTCTGTCTTCATTCTTCTCTGTTCCGACCCATGGAACCAACCTGCTGCTTCACTATCTAGAGTCCAAGCTCGAGCTCCTCCCTCCTACCCATAATTCTCAACTCCTCCATATTACTTAAGATCGAGGTTGCAATAGCAACTATCAAAGGTTAACAAATAGGCCAACACAGACAGTACCGGATAAAGAATAGAACGTCAGCAGCTCAGTAAGGGACATATCCATCAGATCTCTCAAAGTCTTGGATTGGGGGGGAAGGAGTGGAGGGAGGTTAGTGAAGAATGAAGATAGACGACACAGATGGAACGTTACGGGAAGAATACCATCTTTATCTGATGTTGTCATCTTCACTCATTCATTAACCTGTGGGACAGAGTCCCCAGCTGCAATAACCTAGGGTGACCCTATGGAAGGATATGCTGGAGTACAGCAGAGCCAAAGGCACTTCTGTTCCTGGAGATGATGTCCACCTTATAATGCGCAATAAAGGTATGAGGGTTTGACTAAGTAGCTGCTGCATAAATGTCCTTAATAGATACCCTTGACCTAAAGGTTTGGGAAGTTGCCATAGACCTTGTCAGATTAAGGCTCATTCTGCCAGGCACTGGAATGCTCTTGGAAGAATAAACAAAGAAAATACAGTCTTTTCAACCATCTAGCTAAGGTAGTCTTAGTAATGGGTTTACCTTTTTTAGAATCTGAAAATGATACGAACTGATCAGACTTCCTGAAAGACTTTGTCAAAATGTAGTTGTCTATGTACATTAAGGAAACTAAGAGGGTACTGTCCCTTATTCTGAAAATTAGGGAAGAAAACAGGAAGATTAATGGACTGATATCTTCCCTAGCGACTAAGTAAAAAGGATTATCTTCCCTAGCGACTAAGTAAAAAGGATTATCTTCCCTAGCGACTAAGTAAAAAGGATTATTTTCCCTAGCGACTAAGTAAAAAGGATTATCTTCCCTAGCAACTTTAAGCAAAAAGGATGAACTGATATGAAGGGTTGCTCTATCTTTGTGAAATATCAAGCAAGGAAATTTGCAAGAAAGGGCCTGAAGTTCAGAGACTTCTTTTGCTGAAGTAATAGCTACCAGGAACAACGTCTTCCAAGAAAGAAATTTTAAATCCACTGTAGCTGCTGATTCGAAAGGGGAGCAGACTAAAGCTTGTAAAATTATGGTCAAGTCCCAAGAAGGAGTAGGATCTTTTATAGGGGAAAGAAGCAGAAAGGTGCCCTTAAGAAAGGCTTTACAGAGTTTGGATGAAGCCAGTAGGGAAGAAGAATCTCGTCTAAAATGGACATTGGAGACAGCTGCTAGCTGTACTTTAACAGTGGAGTAACTAGCTCAGTTACTGAAAAGAAAGGCCAAAAATCTAACACCACCGAGACAAGGGCTGTGAAAGGATCCATTTGTTTCTCTTTGCTCATATACAGAATCTTTTCCATTTGCCTTATACATTTTTCTGGTTGAGGATTTATGGGCAGAAACAAGGGAGGAGAGTCTGGGTGTCCAGCAATTATTGGAAATGGAGAAACTATGCAGTTAGTTTCAGTACCTGAATGTCTGGGTGAGGGTGCCCTGATGGGTGAGAAATTAGATCCGGAGTTGGGTCCAGTGTCACTGGCAGGAAAGTCAGACGAGACCAAAGAAAGGGGAACCAGGTTTGCCGCTGCCAGAAGGGAGCAATGAGGTTTACTACTCTCTTCAACCTGAGGGCCCTCTAAATTTGGGAATTAAGGGCAGCGTGGAAAAAGCAGAGAATATAGTGGGAGGCCAAGCATGGACTAGAGCATCCCTTGGGGACTGTCCCTGAGGAGGGATCAAGGCAAAGTATCTGCTGCATTTGTTGTTGAGAGGTAATGCAAAGAGATCGCAACAAGGCTGACCCCATTTCTGAAAGAGTTTGTTTGCCATGGATTGGATTCAGGGACCATTCATGAGACATCACTAAAATTCAGCTGAGCCTGTCTGCCAAGATGTTGGATTTTCCAGGAATATGCATTGCCACCAGAAAGCTGTTGGTAGAGATTGCCCATTGTCACACACGCATAGCTTCTCAACATACAGGGTAAGATCTGGTCCCTCCCGGTTTGTTGATGTATCAGACCACTGACATTATCTGTCTGAATAGCAATAGTTCCTAGAGGAAGAAAACGAATTCTTACAATGCTAGAACCACCACTCTCATCTCTAGTACACTAATATGGTCTCCTGGGACTTCCACATGCCTTGGACAGTTTGACCTAGATAATGCCACCCCAACCCCATCTCGGAGGCATCCGTGGTTAACGTGGCATTTGGGGAAGGAAGAACAAAAGGACTACCACAAGTAATATCTGTAGAGTAAAGCCACCATAGGAGAGATTTGTTGCAAATCCGTGAAAGTTTGTTGGGAAAGCTTAAGGGATTCCCGTGTAGTGACCACTAGACCACTAAACTCCACTGTAGAGTCCATATATGAAAAAACACTGTGGGTAACAGAGTTATTGTGGCCACCATGGAACCAAGCATTCTGAGAACTAAACTGGCTGGAGGTTTCAGATGACCATGACTTGTTTGATGTGGAATCTTAAATTTGACACACTGTCCATTGTTAGATAAGCACGAGAAATGATTGTGTCCAGCCGTGCTAACACACTGTCCGTTGTTAGATAAGCTCGAGAAATGATTGTGTCCAGCCGTGCTCCTAACACACTGTCCGTTGTTAGATAAGCATGAGAAATTATTGTGTCTAGCTGTGCTCCTAACAAACTGTCCGTTATTAGATAAGCACAAGAAATGATTGTGTCCAGCCGTGCTACTATGAAATTCGTCACTTGAACCACTTCCAGTTGGGATTTGTGCAGGTTGATAGTTATTCAAATAGCTGGCGCCAAGTTGAGGACATAATCCTTGGCCTGTAATTACAGATGCCTGGTTGGAGTGGTTAGAAGCCAGTTGTCCAGATAGAGGAAAATCTGGTACCTTCGTAGCCTGAGATGGGCTGCCACCACTGCCAAGCATTTGGTGAACATCTTGGGGGCTGTGGTGAGACCAAATGGGAGTGATCTAAACTGGTAATGACTGGCTCCCAGCCTGAAACAAAGGTACTGTCTGGAGTGCCTATCTATTTTGATGTGATAGTACACATGCTTCACGCTTATAGAGCACATCCAATCATTCATTCTCAACAGGAGTAGGATGGACTGAACCATAACCATCCTGAATTTTGTGTTCTTTGGATACTTGTTCAGAGAAGTTGGGTCCAGAATTAGTCTCAGGTCCCCCATCTTTCTGGGTACCAAAAAGAACCTGGAATAGATACCTGATTGGGAGGGACCTCGGATTACTTTTTTGCAGCAATTTTGGAATTTCTATGGCTGTGTCCTCCCTCTGATTGGATGGAACATCGGGGAGGTAATTCTTTGGATTCATTTTTTCTAAAAAGGGAATGAAGTATCCACTGGATAAGATCCTTGGCACCCATTGGTCGTTCGTGATGCCTTCCCATGAGCGGGGTGCAAGGAAAAGTGCCTCCTGACTGCCTCCAGAGGAAGACAGTCAGGCAACTGCTCAGGAGCACTGAAGTGACTGTCAGAGAAGGGTTCCCAAAACACTTGGTTTTGTGGGCCCCCTTTGCTGCGTGAGTGGCATCTACCATTCTAGTTATTTCCCCCTTTGTCTCTGAGGGAGTCCTGACAAGGAGCTTGAGATTTCTTGAGCCACTTATTTTACTGCTATGCTGGTTCCAGGAAAAGGGCCTTTGTGACGAAAAATGGATTCTGATGGCAGACAGGGTCTTCCCATCTTTCTCACTGCAGGAGAGTGCGTCTCGAACCGTGGATCCAAACAAGATCGATCTGTCAAAGGAAGCATTGATGAAAGACACCTTGAGGTGCTCAGCAAAGTCACACAGCCTCATTCAGGCATGATGCCTTATGGCAACGCCGGAACCAGCCTCTCTTGAGGTACCCTGCACCGCATGGGATACAAGCCTCATGGACATGTTAGACAGTGATTAAAGGCTGGCCAATCTGGAGGAAAAGGACTTCTGTTCCTCAGCAGACATGGACCCCAGGGCTGAGCTAGAGAGTTCCTGGACTAAGTCCCTCTGCAATCTCGTAAAATGGAATAAATAGTTTAACATCCTAAAAGTACACGTGGAGGAGGCATCATAACCTCTCTTGCCAAATCTGTCCAAACCCAGTAATTCGCTGATGAGGGGATGGACAGAGGAGCTTTCTTGGGCTAGCTCCTTTTTGATAGCTGCTGCAACAACCATGGCATTTATGGGGATACCCTTAGTCCAGAAGGTCTTGTCCAAGGGGGCACTTAAGATTTTATCAGCGCATTTTGGAATGGGCTCTATTGTATCCAGTTCCTTTCATGCCACAGAAGACGCCAACTCAATGAGTGGATCAGCAAGGGAGGGACCCAGGATTGTAGATGGGCCGGACATGAAAGCTTCCAACAGCACAGATTCCTCCAAAGGATTTTGGACAAACCAACCACCTCTTTGACAGAGAATTTCTAAAATGTCTCCAAAGGAGATCTCATCTGGTGGTGATCTTAGGGATCCTTCCCCTTCCCTGAAGTCAGTGTCAGCTGTAACAGATTCCTCAGGGGACTCAATGTGCCTCCTCTTGCACAGTCTCTTCCGAAAACATCCTAGGTGGGATGTTCTAGGGAGGTGTCGGAAGAGCCTTGAGGTTCCACAAACAGGAAGTGTATGGAGACTTTCCGGTGCCAGCTGTCCAGCATGGTAGACTACAGCTCTCAGGCACCAATCCAGAAGGGAAAGGGACAGATTCCAAAGAAATGAGAGCCGAGGGTCTCCTGGAAAGGGAAAGGGCCCTCAACCATTTCAAAAGCCAAAGTGCTCCGAGCTCCTGTAAGTATCCCTCTGGAGCCTAAACTACTGGAGCAGACGCCTCTCAAAGCCTCTGAACCACCCACTCCAATGGTGGAGTCAGAGCAGAGATATCGAGGTGACCACTCCAAAATCTTTGGAGTGGAAGTCAAACCCCTGGAACGGACTTTAAGGCTACAGTTCATAGACGCACTCTGCCCAGAAATGGACAGAGCCAAGCGTATCAGGGAAATGGTCTGAGGCAAAGACAATATCAGCCCTGACACCTCAGCGCCCAAGAGTAATGGAACCAAAGTCTCCAAAACAGAGGCCCGGATCAGAGAAGGAGCCACAGGGTGGATAGGGGAAAGCCATATGAATCCAGAAGGAGATGGAGCGGACAAAACCCCCATCTGGATATGAGCCATGAGAAACTGCCTCATTAATCTACCCACATCCTTCTCAGAGAGGCTTTGAGAAGATCTGGAGGATGTGGAAGAGGGAGGCCTGGAAGATTTCCTTAGTGAAGGGGATTTTTGAGTGGGGGTGGTCGGCTCTCAGCCAGAAGTCGAGGCACGATGAGGAGACCTCTGATCTAATCCACTCGGTGCAGAGGAAGCTGATGAGGCATGGAGCGGAAGATGAAGCTAAAGAAGCCGGTGACGACAGGGTCAGCTCTGAGGACCTTGGCACCTTTTTTGGTGGCTCTGAAGAGGACTTTGGAAGGGGAAGCATTTCCTGCTCTCCCGGGCCTCTTTAGTTAATTTGGGGGGGGGGTTGAGCCCTTGATGTTGAAGGGACAGCACAGGAAGAGGAAGGTGGGAGCAAACATTTCACAATCAGCTTGCTCCTACTATCTGCCAGGACCTGGGTAGAAAACATTTGCAGATGCTGTAGTTGCTGTCCACATAAGCAAGCCCCAGGCAGTAAATGCACTCCCTGTGGGCATCAGACAGTGGGATCTTGTGCCCACAAGAAGTGCATTTCTTGAAACCGAAACATTTCTCTTTTTTATTGGCCATAATATGAGAAAGGGAAAGAGAAAAGGAGAAAAACTATGACAAGAAGAAACCCAATTAAAAAAAATGGTTACTCAAAGATTTTTTTAAACTACAAGAAGAGATGGTAGGAAGTCTAAGAAAAAGGCAAGGAAAAATTCCAACTCACACGACAAAAAAACACTACCAAACCCACAGAGGAGCATAGGAGTACTGGAACCTCAATGTTAATCCAACAAGCGGCAAACAAGATCTGAGGTAATTCGGAGAAGTGGTGAATTATGGGTAGGAGGGAGAAGCTCAAGCTTGGAATCTTTAGCTAGTGAACGGCAGGTTGGTTCTGAAGGTCAGAACAGAGACCCACAGGTTAATGAACAAATGAAGACATCAGATCAAACATTTATTACCAAAAAAGTAGCTTAAATAACATTAAATACTTTAAATAAAATATTCTGAACATAAAAAAGCAGTACACGATACTCATGAAAAACATACAAAGACTGAATACAATCAATAAAAACTGAAAATCTTTTATTTGCTGGTTATCTTCTACAGTTCCTAAACAGCTGATGTACTTAAATTTGAAGGGGGGAGGGGTTGTGTGGTTTTAATACTGTGAGAAGCATATAATTTCTGACATGGTTCTGATTCCTGTTTTGCAATATTTTTTATTATTATTTTTTATGCAGACTAAGTAATGCGTTTTGAGTTGGCAATTTGTTACTTCTAGCATTTGATGTTTTTAAGCATTTCTATGTTGAACAGTTTTCCCTGTTAAATTACTTTTCAAGATGGTGGCATTCTGTGTGGGTGTAGGGATCTGTGAGTGACTGAGGTCCAGGTGGCCTGCTTAGTTTTTTCTAATTTAAGGAATACATCTGATGCATACAACTGCAGTAGAAGGACCATCGGGTACTGTTTAACCCCAGAAGTATATCTAAAGATACAGTACAGTAAAACAACCAAACATGAATACAAACACCACCACAGAAATCCAATTATATAAAGGTATTGTTTATCCAATAATTAAATCTGATGACACAGTCAACAGAAGTAAAAACACTATATGAATACAATTACATGTCAAAATAGAAAGAAAAACACGCATACAATTACTATACAAACCTAATTATCAAACGTAGCAAGCAAAGAATCAGCTAAACCAACTTAGAAAATTATGGGGGTGAGGGCATTATTGCTTTACAAACTTTTTTCATTTCTTGGGGATGCCATCAAAATGGGTTATCCTTGTGAACATTTGTAGAGTGCAACTAGCATACCGTGATGTAAAGCAATTTACAAAATGTTCCCTGTTACAGGCACTCTAGTAAGTGCACTCTGAAGAATCCCAGAGTGGAAAGAAGTATTCAATGACCCCAAAGGTCTTCCCTTCCAGGTGCTCCTTCAGATGTGAATCCAAATTCCTGATGGCCATCAGCCTGGGTACCTCCTTTTACATCACTGTAACTGGTAATTAAAAGCCTACAATGGACTACTACAGAGTACTTTCCTGTCCAACTAAAATGAGAAATATTCCTATGTACCATATGGCAGCAATCACAAACTCACTTTTCTATTAAAACCACATTTGCAAGGTTTTTGTGCTAGTATACAGCTCAGCCTGCAGTGGTGGTGCTGCGGTAGCGTTGTCGCCTCACAGTTAGACGTTGCCCGTTCGATTCTCAGTTAGAGCGTCTTCTGTGTGGCGACATGCGTGAATGGGCGTTCCTTCATTGAAGGTTGTGCGTTAGGCCCGACAAGTCAGCACGTCAAAATCTACTGCCAATGATTAGCGGACCGGAGTTCTGCTGTGGCAACCCCTAACCAGGAAAAGCCGAAAGAAACAAACAATACAGCTCAGCAAGCTCCTGCCTGGTGCCCTGCAGAGTTCTACAGCAACAGAGAGAGACAAAAGACAGACTTTGGAGTGATTATCATTTTTCTGCATTTTCTTGCTGCCTTAACTAATTCCACCTAAAACACTGATTTTCTAGAGTTTCTGTGATTTAAACATCTTGTTTCGGCTACATATTGTACTTATTTTACTGCCTGCACTTTAACAAACTCATTTTTGTGTTTAAATTACCTGTTTTAATTGTTGTAGGCTACACACTCAAGTGTGACATCCATTTCTGTGCATTTAAAGTGTTTTTTTGATTGTATCTGCTTTATTTTCTGGAAAAAAAAATAATTGTTTTCGCACCTTTCTAAGCTAGTATAATCCAGTTTTCAGGCTAGTGCTGAATTCAGGGCTGTGTTAAAAGTTTCTGTGTTTGCCCATACCTTACTTGGATAGAGGGAAGTTTCTCTGTTCACTGTGAGAGAGGGAGCTATGAGCAGCCTATCTGTCCCTGGTGGAGTGGTTTCAGCCCAGAAGTTAGTAGTTTATTGGCCATTTTGGGCTAATTTGCATCTCTTTCATTTCCCTGCTATAACACCTGCATTTGCGCGGTTTTACGGTTCTGGCAGCGTCGGTTAGCTAGGGTATAACTATTCCCAGCTCCACAAAGTCTACTCTTCAAGGTTTCCCTTGGAACTAGACAAACTTTCAACTTAAGCACTCAAACCATTCACTTCTCATCCTGGCACTGTCTCAAAACTCATAGCAAGCACTAATAAACCTTAGCACTAGAGCCCCCTATACTGTAGAGGAGGACAAGGCTCTCTATTCGACCTTACCAGTCAATCAGTAAAACAGTTCACTGCACCTATCCAGGCATGTCCAAAGGGCAGCTTCAGGTGTACGCTCCTGTCCAACTGGTGAATCTGGGCATTTTGAAGCAATGTTACAATGGCCTCATGTACACATACAACCTCTCCTGCCACCAAACACTAATACATGCGAGAGATGCAATTATACAGCCAAACTGGAGGCTAAGCTCTCTCAACCCAAGACTGGACCAGGCAGTCAAGAGGAGAAGGGAATTACTTGCATCACACCACCAGTCTCACACAGACCTATGAAACCAGCACCGGCAAAAATCACACAAATACACAAAAACATATTCGGAGGCTCTATATAAAAATCTGCAAAAGCAACAGAGACTTCCAAAGCAGACATCCAAGCAACCTCCACCCCCCAGCACAAACCATGAAACACATACTTCACAAAACCAGTGTGCCACACAATCACAGCCCTTAAGGCAAAATAACATACCCAACACACTAGTAATAGGCGACTCTACAGTCAGGCACACTGACGTCCCACTCACTAGGCTGAACAAGGAGAAGGTTACTGTTAGCTGCCTGTCAGGTGCCAGGATCCGCCACATAACACAAGCACTCAGGTCACTCCAGAACAAGTACAAATATGACTCTGTCACTGTCCATGTTGGTGTGAATGACCTGAGCCGTACCTCCGTGGACTACATGAAAAGAGACATGCTGGAGCTCTCTAATCACGTAGCCCAGGCCGGTATGACCCTGACCCTGAGTAGCATCCTGCCCTCACCAAGAATACCACCACGGTATAGAGAAAAAATTATCAATTTCAACAACTGGCTAAGCTTCTGGTGTCATTCAAAGGAGATCCAGTGTCTGTCAGCCTGGGATGACATGCTCGACAAGCCACGCTGCTTCGCTAGAGATGGCTTGCACTTGTCACCCTTAGACTTATGAATACTGGCCAAGGCTCTTGCCACCTCCATAGTGCCTTTTTTAGGCAAGGCTCAAAAGACTAACCCACCGCCGTAAATAGCAAAAGTAACAAAAAACTGAGGGTAATGCTACTCAATGCCAGAAGTCTAAACCTCAAAATGCAAGCACTCGAGGCACTCCTCAGTATGGAGAAAATCGATAGATATGCAGTAACAGAAAAGTACGGTTGTGTACACTTACCATAAATGTAGACGTTTGAGTGTATTCACTGTTGCAGTCATTACATTTGGGTAATCTGCTGGCAGGTTGCCCTCAGTCGGCCTGATTAACCGTCTTCGGTCCTGCATCGGTTGCTGTCTCCTCTTCCATGACGTCAGGTCGTCAGGGGTATAAAACATGCAGCCGACACCATTTTATTCAGTTTTCCTGGCCTCAGATGTCAGGTGCCCCCCCAAATGGGGAGCAAAAATATATATAAAAATAAACAGTAAATATATAAATGCACTTTTAGAAACAAACTTTACCTTCAACTAAAAGCAAATACACCACAAAGGCTTTTGAGTATAGTGAAGGAAAGAAAAGGTATAGAAAGGGGGATGGCAGGTGGGTAACCCGGACTGCAACAGTGAATACACCTGAACATCTACATTTATGGTAAGTGTACACAACTGTACTATGTTCTTCGTGTTTCACTGTTACAGTCATTACATTTGGGTAGAATCCCAAAGCTATGGATGGGAGGATGGAACTAAACAGCATTAGGAGCAGCTATAAGAACATGCAGGACTGCAGTGGCAAAGCCTGCCCTGGATTTGGAGAAGAGAGGTAAATGATAATGCTTTGTGAAGGTATGAACAAAGCTCCAAGTAGCAGCTTCTAGAATGTCTTTGGTTGGGACCCCTCTGAGAAAAGTTGCTGAAGTAGAGGCAGCCCTGTGTAATGTGATCTGACCCCCTTGGGCACAGGTTTGCCATGGTGCAAATGGCAAAAACGAATGCAGTGGCTTATCCACTTAGAAATAGTCTGCTTTGATATAGCCTGCCTCTCTGACCCTGCAGCAAATGCTACCAGTAGTTGCTCAGACTTTCTTAGAGATTTGGTCCTGTTAAAGTAGAAAGTACAGTTTTGTACCTACCATAAATGTAGATGTTAGAATGTATACCCTGCTGCAGTCATCACACTTGGGTTTATCCTGACGTCAGGGGGTCCCGCAGTCGGCCCGAATTCCAAAGTCTTGGTCTGGCGTCGGTTGCTGTCGCTTCTTCCCTGACGTCAGTGCGCCAGGGGTATACGAGAGGCATCCAACGCCATTTTCTTCAGTTTTTCTTGCCCCAGATGTCAGGTGCCCTCCCCTAAATGGTGGTCAGTAGATAGTACCAATAATACAAAGTGTAGCATAAACAAAATAACCCTCCAGCTATAAGCAAATACACCACAAAGGTTGTAACAGAATTTAAGGTATAGAAAGGTTTTAGAGAGAGGATGGAGGGAGGGTAACCTGGACTGCAGCAGGGTATACACTCTAACATCTACATTTATGGTAGGTACAAAACTGTACTATGTTCATCATGTTACACTGCTGCAGTCATCACACTTGGGTAGAATCCCAAAGCTAAGGATGGGAGGTTGAGTTAAACAGGGTTAGAGGAGGCTAGAAGGCCCTGCAAAATTGCAGTGGCAAAGCCAGCTCTAGTCTTAGAGTAAAGTGGTAAGTGGTAATGTTTGGTGAAGGTGTGTACTGAACTCCAAATTGCAGCTTCCAGAATATCCTTGGTTGGCACCCCCCTGAGGAAGGCTGTAGATGTAGCTGCTGCCCTGGTAGAGTGGGGCCTTATGCTAGCAGTAACTGGTTTTCCATGGTGGGTGTAGCAAAAACGTATGCAATGTCCTATCCATTTGGAAATGGTCTAGTTTTGAGATGGCCTTTCCTTGTGATGCTGTAGCATAGGATACAAACGGCTGGTCAGATTTTCTGAAAACCTTAGTTTTATCCAAGTAGTAACGTAGCTGCCTGTAAATGTCCAAGGAATGCAGGAGTCTTTCTCCTTTGTTCTGTGGATTTGGAAAGAAGGTGGGTAAATTGATGGTTTGATTTAGAGCCGCACTGGATACCACCTTAGGCATAAAGGAGGGGTTAGTTCGTAGAGAAACTCTGTCTTGATGAAAAATGAGGAAAGGCTCTACTGCCATTAGTGCCTGAAGCTCTGAAACTCTTCTAGCTGAAGTAATTGCTAACAGCAGGGCAGTCTTCCATGATATAAACTTTAAGTCAGCTGAGAAAGCTGGCTCAAAAGGAGGTAGCGTAAGTTTTTCCACAACAAAGTTGAAGTCCCAGGTAGGTGTTAGTGCTCTCCTGGGAGGCCTAATGTTTTTGGCCCCTCTGAGAAACTGCCTTAGGAGTGGATGTGAAAAAAGGGAGGATCTGTGTTGTAGTGAGCAGAAATAGCTGAGGCGTGGATTTTAATAGATGAAAAAGAAAGCCCTTTGTGTAACATCTCAGTTAAATATTGCAGAATCTGAGGTATGTCAGGCTGAAAGGTATTTTGGCCTTTAGCTTGGTTCCAGGTGCAAAACCTTTTCCATTTGTCTGAGTAGGCTTTCCTGGTGCTGGGCCTCCTGGCCTCCAGAATAACATCCATAACAGCTTTTGAGAGAGGAGCTGTCTGGTTGCTTAGGTGATTTGCCATGCAGCCAAGTTTAAGGTTTTGAGCTGGCTGTGTAGAATCTGATTGTCTTGCTGTGTGAGCAGATGGGTAATTTGTGGTAGAAGCCATGGTGGGCCCTAGGCCATATTCCTTAATAGTGGGTACCAGTGCTGGCGTTGCCAGTCTGGGGCAATGAGTATCATTCGGGGTCTCTCCATCCTGACTTTCAGCAGCACCTTTGTGAGAAGGGGTAATGGAGGAAAGGCATATACTGTCAGCATTTTCCAACTGAATGAGAGTGCGTCCACTTTCCAAGCTTGATGGTGAAAAGTCCTTGTGCAAAATTTTGTTAGCTGATAATTTTGGGGGCTGGCAAACAGGTCTATGTCTGGGGCCCCCATTTTTGAGTTATCATTGCAAATACTTGTGGATCCAGTTTCCACTCGTTGGGATCCATGATGTTTTTGCTTAGGTCGTCTGCCAATGTGTTCTTTTTTCCTGGCAGGAATTGAGCTTGTAATTGAACTTGGTAAGCCAGTGCTGTGTTCCACAAGGTCATTGCTTGCCTGCATAGAGGGTAGGAGTGTGTACCCCCTTGTTTGTTTATGTACCACATTACTGTGGTGTTGTCTGTCCTTATGATAAGCTGTTTTGGATGTAAGAGGTCCTTGAAGGCTGTCAGAGTATTTTGTACAGCTAGCATTTCTTTTTGATTGATGTGCAGATTCCTTTGATCTGCAGTCCATACGCCTTGAACGCACCGTCCTGCCATGTGTGCCCCCCAGGCATAGTCCGATGCATCTGTTGTCATAGTTTGCCTGGTTGGGGGTAGGGTGAAAGGCTGACCCTTGTTGAGGTGACATGCCTGTGACCACCACAAAAACTCCTGTTGAAGGCAGGGAATGAGAGGTATCATTGTTTCCAAGCTGTGGCTGTGTTGAGTCCATACGCTTTTTAGGTACCATTGTAATTTCCTCATATGCAGTTTTGCAAATGGTATTAGTAGTATGCAAGATACCATGAAGCCCAAGGCCTGCAGAATTTTTCTTGCAGGGAGTTGGGTCTTTGTTGCCATTGTTCTGAAGTATTGAGTTAATTTTAGTTTGTCTGGCGTCAGATAAGCCATCTGGGCCGTTGTATTCAAGCTGGCACCCACGAATGTCATATTTTGTGAGGGCACTAGTTTTGATTTCTTTTCGTTTACTGTGTACCCTGGGCAACTTAGAAGATGTTTTACAAAAGCCAGGTGTTGTAAGAAAATGCACTTTCTGCTTGGATGAGGCAGTCATCCAGGTATGGGTATATTTGAATTCCTCTGTCTGCGGTATGCAATTACTGGTGCCAGGCATTTTGTGAAGACCCTGGGTGCAGTAGATAAGCCAAAGGACAGTGCAGAGAATTGGTAATGGGTTGAACCTGCAATGAAACAGAGGTATTTTCTGCAATTTTGTCTGATAGGGACATGCAGGTATGCCTCCTTGAGTTCCAACGTTACTAGCCAAGCTTTCTTGCCCAACATGGGAAGAAGCCTGTATTTACCCCTCTGTGGTCTGTCAGAAGCTGGAAAGGACCAATTTTTTGTTGGGCAATTTCTGCTGAAGCGTGGGGGCTGTACCTGTAAGAAATCTTTGACCGTCTGCAAAGACTTTGCCTTATCCTCCATTTTCTTTAAAAACCTCCTCTGCTTTAACCCCAAATAAGACATCCTGCTGTGAGGGTGCATCTAGTAACTTTGCTTTAACATGATCAGGCAAAGATTGTTCCTTTAACCAACCATACCTACGTATAACAGACCCAGTAACAGCTGCTCTAGAGGAAGCTTCCAAGGCATCAAAACCACATTGTAAAGTATGTTTGCCCACCTGTTCAGCTGCATGCAACAGATCCTGCATTTCCTTGAATTCAGACTGTTGAGGGTGCGCGCCCATCTTTTGTTTTATTTGAGATGTTAGGAATTGCTGGTATTTAAGCATGTGAAATTGACAATTTAGTGCTCTCATAGCTAGAGTAGCTGAGGTGTAAACCTTCTTCCCCCACCTATCTAGTGCTCTAGAGTCCCTTTCAGAGGGTACAGGATTTTTAGCCATAGAAGCCTTAGCCCCTTTGGGACACTGGGAGATTGACTCGGGATCAGCAACAGGGCTTTTGTATAGGAATTTGTGAGAGTCAGGCACTCTATAGTATCTATCTCGTTTGGCTGGAGCAGGAGGCAGAGAATCTGGATTTAGACTAGATTCTAAGAAAACATCATCCACAATGTCTAGAACTGGGGGGATAGCAAATGGTCTGTGCTGGGGGAGTAAAAGAAACTCTCGGAGCCTTTTCTTTGAGTCGGAGTAGTCCTGACCTTCCCAGGGGAAATGTTCCCTCATGGTATGTAAGGTTTCCCCAAAGGAATAATCTTCAGGGGGAGAAGCTGAGGGAATGGAGTCTTCAGCATCAGAATCTTCATAATGGGGAAAGGAGTAATCCTGTTCCTCAGAGGAGCCTGAGGAAACAGACACTTGATCAGAGGAGGCACAATCCTCCTCTTGTCTAGGCCTTTTGTCGGGGGGGGGGGGGTTGGGAACCCCTGATCAAAGAAATCAAATCTTCAGCTATTTTAAGCATCTGTTTCTTAGGCATAGGGCCTTGACCTGGAGACTGAAGTGTAGTCCTTTTTGGTTTTAGAGGAGTCTTAAGCTTAGCATAAGATTTTAATGTGAGAGTAGTCGGTCTGAAGACACCTTCAGAAACTGAAGGTGTTTCTACAGCACCGGCTTCTCCTTCTGCAATGTCATCGGTAGGGCCTAAAGAAAATGGCTTTGTCGGCCTAGAACTCTCTGCTGGGGAATCCGAAGCGGTCTGGGGATCCAATTCAGTGGTAGCCAAGGGCTGCGTAGGCGCCTCACTGAAAACCGGTGACCGGCCCAGCCGAGGCCTCGGAGTCTGGCTTGGATCTAGGCTGCCTGTCTTTATCCTTGCGTTTTTTGTGCACGCCGGTAGTCGGTTGCTCCGACGGCATAGTGTAATTAAATTTTCTACTGAAGTAGTGTCATGCGAAATCAAAGCGTCGCTTTATAGTTCGCTTATTGAACCTAGCACAAAACCGACAACCAGTGACGTTGTGGTCTGGGCCTAGGCAAGGTATACAAAAAGAATGCAAGTCCTTATGAGGTATTTGTTTCCCACAAGAAATGCAATTGTTAACTTTTTCTGACATCGGAATGAGGCAAGAAAAGGTTCCCCAATGGGGGGTACTTAGCTTTGAAGACTTCGGACTGAAACTCTATTTGAAAATCTCAGGTGTCGGCCGACCAGCACTTGCGAACTGCTTCTGCTTCGGGCACCGCGCTGCAAGAAAGACTGAAGAAAATGGCGTTGGATGCCTCTCATATACCCCTGGCGCACTGACGTCAGAGAAGAAGCGACAGCAACCGATGCCGGACCAAGACTTTGGAATTTGGGCCGACTGCGGGACCGCCTGACGGCAGGATAACCCAAGTGTGATGACTGCAGCAGGGTAACACAATGAACATTCTTAGTTGTCTGTGTACATCCAGTGAGTGCAGAATCCGCTCCCCCTTGTTCTGCAGATTTGGGTAAAATGTTGGAAGGTGAATGGTCTGGTTAAGAGCCACACTGGATACGACCTTAGGCATAAAAGAAGGATTGGTCCTGAGGGACATCCTGTCCGGGTAAAATATAATAAAAGGCTCCACTGCTGTAAATGCCCTCGGGCAGATAGCCTAGTATAAACCTATGAACCTATGAACCTATGAGAGCCTGTAGTTCTGAAACCCTTCTTGCTGAAGTGACTGCCAAGAGAAAAGTTGCTTTCCAAGATAGATATTTTATATCTGCAGTAGCTGCTGGTTCAAAAGGAGGCAGGGTGAGTTTTTCCAGCACAAAACTGAGGTCCCATGCAGGAGTTGGGGATCTTCTGGGAGGCCTTAAATTTTTGGCCCCTCTAAGATACTGTTTAAGCAGAGGATGAGAAAAGAGGGGAGGCTTTGTGTTATAATGAGCAGAGATGGCAGAGGCATGGATTTTTATTGAAGAAAAAGGTAGACCTTTGTCAAGCATCTCAGTCAAATATTGTAAAATCTGAGGAATATTGGGCTTTGCTGCGTCTATTTCCATGTGCTTGGTTCCAATCACAGAATCTCTTCCATTTATCAGCATAAGATTTTCTAATACTAGGCCTTCTGGCTTCCAAAATGACATCCATCACAGATTTACAGAGAGGTGGTGTTTGAATAATTAGTTGATTAGCCATGCTGCAAGATTCAGTTTGGAGCTGAGCGTGCAGAATTTGATAGTTCTCCTGACACAGTAGATGAGGTGTATGAGGCAAGTACCATAGAGGAAGGTGAGACATATTCCCTAGAAGTGGGTACCAGTGCTGGCAAGGCCAGTCTGGAGCAATTAGGATCATTTTTGGTTTTTCCTGTCTGACTTTTAGTAAGACCTTGGAGAGTAGAGGCAGAGGGGGAAAGGCATAGACTGATCGTTTTTTCCAGCTGAAGGATAGGGCATCCACTTTCCATGCTTTTTTGTGATGAGTTCTTGTGCAGAATTTGTCCAACTGATAATTTTGGGGAGAGGCAAATAGATCTATGTCTGGACTCCCCCATTTCTGTGTTAACATGCTGAAGATTTGTGGATCCAGTTTCCATTCGTGCGGGTCCATAAGATTTCTGCTTAGAGTATTTTGCTTTCCTGGCAGGAATTGAGCTTGTAGATGTATTTGGTAAGTCAAGGCTGTGTTCCACAAGGTCATGGCTAGTCTGCAAAAGGGGTAGGAATGTGTACCCTCCTGCTTGTTTATGTATCACATCACTGTGGTGTTGTCCGTCTTTATCAGTAGTTGTCCTGGATGAAGTAAGTCCTTGAAGGCTGTCAGAGCATTCTGAACAGCTAGCCTCTCTTTCTGGTTGATATGCAGATGCATTTGGTTTGGGCTCCATTTGCCCTGAATGCATCTCCCTGTCAGGTGGGCCCCCCAAGCATAGTCTGATGGGTCTGTAGTTAGGGTTTGGGTGGCAGGGGGTAGAGTGAATGACAGTCCCTTGTTTTGGTGACATGTCTCTGCCCACCAAAGAAACTCCTGTTGTAGGCAGGGAATGAGAGGAATCATCGTTTCCAGACTGTGACCATGTTAACTCCCTACACTTTTTACGTACCATTGAAGTTTCCTCATATGCATTCTCACATATGGAATTAGTAGAATACAGGATGCCATGAACCCCAAAGCCTGCAGAATTTGTCTTGCAGATAACTGGGTTTTTGTTGCCATTTGTTTGAAGTATGTTGTCAGTTGATTTTGTTTGTCTGGCGTGAGGTAGGCCATCTGGGCAGTTGTATTCAAGTTTGCACCCAGGAATGTAATTATTTGAGAGGGTACCAGTTGTGATTTATTTTCATTTATAGTGTACCCTAGGCATGCTAGAAGCCTTTTTACAAATGCCAGATGTTGAAGAAGAGTGTCCTTGTCCTCTGCTTGAATAAGACAGTCGTCGAGATAAGGATAAATTTGAATGCTTCTGTCTGCAGAATGCAATTACTCGTGCCAGGCACTTTGTAAAGACCCTGGCTGCAGTAGATAAGCCAAAGAGCAGTGCAGAGAATTGGTAATGCAAAAAACCTGCTTTGAAGTGGAGGTATCTTCTGCAGGATTCCCTTATTGGGATATGCAGGTATGCCTCTCAAGTCTAGAGTCACTAACCAAGCATTCCTGCCTAGCATAGGCAGTAGCTGTTGTAAAGTCAGCATTTTGAATTTTGGAATGTCCAGGAACGTGTTCACAATCAATAAGTCCAGTACTGGGTGCCATGAATTGTCTTTTCTGGGTACCAGAAAAAGTATTGAATAAAAACCTTGTCCTTTTTCCTTTTCTGGTACCGGTTGGATAGTCCCCATATCCATGAGGGACATGACTTGTTTCTGGGCCTCTGCCCACTGGTTTTGTGGCAGGTCCGGCCATCCGTTTGGAATTGGCAAAGTATGGAAATGAAATCTGTACCCCTGGGATACTATGTTTAATACCCACTTGTCCTAGGTAATTAACTGCCAATTTTGAGAATGAAGTGCTAGTTTCCTCCCCAAGGGGGCTGCCAAAGGATAAGTGCTCGTTGATGGTAGAGGAAAGTCATTGAGACTGCTTACTGTAGGGTTGTGCTTTGTTTCCTCCAGATTTGGAGGTGGAGGCACCCTATTGCTTTGACCTGTAAAAACCCTGTGATTGGTACCTGGAGCCTTTTGAGTGCCTGGATTTGCCCTGAGTGGCTCTGTTGGACACAGGAAAGGACCAGTTGTTAGTAGGCCAGTGCCTACTGAACCTGGGTGGCTGCACTTGCAAGAAATCTTTTACAGTTTGCATAGATTTAGCTTTGTCTTCCATTTTCTTTAAAACCTCTTCTGCCTTATTACCAAAGTATTATGCTGCAAAGGGGCATCCAACAATTTAGCTTTAACATGATCCGGAAGATTTTGCTCCTTGAGCCAGGCATGCCTTCTAATCACAGATCAAGTAACGGCACCCCTACAAGAGGCCTCCAAGGAATCAAAACCACATTGCAAAGTATACTTTCCAATCTGTTCTGCTGAATGCAATAATTCCTGTAACTCTTTTCCACACAATCAGAAATCAACATCATTTTCTGTTTCAATAAGTCTATAACATGCTGTTGATATTTAAGCATATGAAACTGGCAGTTTAAAGCCCTGATTGCCAAGGTTGCAGACGTATAAACCTTCTTACCCCATCTATCCAGCGCCCTGGAATCTCTATCAGAAGGGGTAGGATTTTTGGCTGTAGAGGCATTTACACCCTTGGGACCCTGAGAAATAGTCTCAGGATCAGCAGCAGGATTTTTGAACAGAAATTTGTGGGAGTCAGGAACCCTGTAATATCTGTCTGGCTTACTAGGAGCTGGAGGCAGGGAATCAGGAGCCATGCTCGCTTCCATGAACACATCATCAACAATGTCTAATAGAGGAGGTATTGCCAAAGGCCTATGCTGAGGAAGAAGGAAATCCCTAAGCCTCTTTTTTGATTCAGAGAAGTTCTGACTCTCCCAGTGAAAATGTTCCCTTAAAGTATGCAAACTCTCAGAGTAATCTCCCAGTGAAAATGTTCCCTTAAAGTATGCAAAGTCTCTCTAAAAGAGAGATCCTCAGAAGGCGATGCAGATGGGATGGATTCCTCTGCATTACAATCCTCATAGGGTGGAATAAAAAATTCCTGATCAGAAGAGGAATCAGAAGAAATGGAAACCTAATGTTAAGATTCACAGTGCCTTGCCTAGGCCTCTTAGCGGGGGGGTTGGGAACCCCTGATCAAGGTAATTAAAACCTCAGCCATTTTGATCATCTGCTTTTTAGGCATAGGGGCCTAAACACGTGGCTCATGCGTCGGTTTTTTAGACATAGAAGCTGTTTTTGACCTTGTTTTTGTTGCTGGTGTCGGTTTAATATAAAAATGTTGAGGCCTGAAAACACCCTCAGAAGCTGGTGCCTGCTCAGCTGCTCCGGACCCATCCAAGGAAGAGACATCTGCGGAATCAATACTCTGAGAATCTCATGGCATACCGGACTCCGGATGGGTCTCTGTAAAGGCCTGCGACTCAAAAGTAGCGGGTATCAGGGGCTGCGAAAGCACCTCACTGAGTACCGGCAACTGGCTTAGGAGAAGCTTCGTTGATTTTGGACCTTGAGGGTCTGTCTCTGTCTTTTTCTTTGTGTTTTTTATGAACTCCCGTAGTCGGATTGCTAACAGACGACATTTCAGGATAATTAAATCTTGCACCAAAATATTTAGAAGCAAAAATATACAGATGCTTAATAGTGTGTGTTGGTTAAATCTAGCACAAAACCGACAGCAAGGCACACTGTGATCTGGGCCTGTGCAAGGAATACAGTACAAATGAAAATCCTTATGAGGTATTTGCTTCCCACAAGTAATACAATTAACTTTTACTGACATCAGTAAGGAGCAAGAAAACGTTTCACCAACAGGGTACTTCGCTTTAGTTTGAAGACTTCTGTTCTGAAACACTAATATGAAAATTTCAGGAGTCGGCCGACCGGCACTTGTGAACTGCTTCTGCTACCTCACGGCAAGAAAGACTGAATAAAATGGCGTCGGTTGCATGTTTTATATCCCTGACGTCATGGAAGAGGAGACAGCAACTGACGCAGGACCCAAGACTTTGTTATTCAGGCCGACTGAAGGCAACCTGCTAGCAGATTACCCAAATGTGATGACTGCAACAGTGAAACACTAAGAACATCCTGGTTTAAGCCTCCAGAGAGCACCGCAGCACTACCAGGCTACAACTTATACCATACATTTCGACCATAAAACCCAGACCGAAATACAAAAGGCGGGGGAGTATCCATATTCATCAAGGATACCCACACCTCCAGGTTAATGGCACAGTACGATGCTTCAGAGATCATCCACATGCAACTAACAATGGGCAAAACTGCTATTCAAATTATAGCTTGCTACAGATCACCCACCATGTCCCAGGACCCCCACTCCGCATTCCTGGAAACACTGGGAGACATAAAGGTCCTACCAAACACCCTGATATTGGATGATTTCAATTACCCAAACATTAACTGGGAGAACTACTCAAGTACAAACCCCCTTGCCCAACATTTCCTAGAATTTATAAACTCAAATGCCCTGGATCAACTGATCAACACCCCCACCAGAGGTGGCAACATATTGGACCTGGTCATCACCAACATGGGCGACCGGTGTTCCAAACCGGAGGTCAACCCCTCGCTGGTTAGATCTGACCATAAACTAATCACTCTGGATATCCACATTCTGCCACCACCCCCGGTCAAAGAAACCACCATGAAAAACTTTTCAAAAGCAAATTTCACGTTACTTAAGACCGAGGTGGGAAGTTTCAAAGCCCCCATGCTGAAGGATAACGCTGTCCAAGCTGCAAAATCCTTTACTAATGCACTCTACAGGCACCTACAAGAATGCATGGATTGTGCTATCCCAAACAAAACAAAGACTCCCTCCTCCAAGAAAAGGAAGCCAGTCTGGTGGACCCCTGCCATAAACAAGCTATACAATAGGAGGAGGAAACTAGTACAGAAAAGAGTAAAATCCCAAGAAGGGAAGACATCCCTGATCAGTATCAGCAAGAAACTACGATCCCTCATAAAATCATCCAAGGCGAGCTTTGAAAGAAAAATTGCCAAGAGGCATTCTTTAGCTGTGTCAAGAATCTAAGTGGCAATTCTCAGATCTGTTCATAGTTCGTGCAGAATGGCACAAAATACACTGAACCGACCTATATAGCAAACATCCTGGCAGACAGGTTCAGTGCAAACTTCACCCCCCTCTCACGCCCAAAAGGGCCCATAACTATACCAGAAGAATGTAGTGCCCCTGAAATCAGACATTCAGGTTAAAACAGCCCTCTCCAAAGCCAAAAACACAGCATCAATGGGACCGGACGGTGTCCCAGGCTGCGTCCTACACAAGCTCAAAGATGAACTAGCCCCTCACCTAAACACACTGTTTACACTCAACCTATCCACAGGCTATGTGCCCGCAGAGTGGCGCACAGCAACAGTTATGCCACTCCACAAAGGTGGAGTCACAACGGACCCCGGGAACTATTGCCCTATAAGCCTGAATAGCTTGGTCGGCAAAGCTATGGAGAGCATCATCATGGATCTCATTAACAAAGACATTGGAAACCTTCAAACACTGGATCCTACCTAGTTCGGCTTTGTTAAGGGCAGATCACACCTCCTAAACCTGGTGGACTTCTTTGAGACAGTTACCAAGGCTATAGACAAGGGAAAGGTGGTCCACACAGCCTACCTAGACCTCACAAAGACCTTCAACACCATTCCCCACTCAGGTATTATAGACAAGCTCACCAGCCTGAACTTAAACCCCTACATCACGAGATGGGTTGCCAACTGGCTCACGGACAGAACCCACATGGTAAGAGTTGCAGGAGCTAGGTCTGACTCTAAACCGGTTACAAGTGGCATTCCCCAGGGCTCAGTCCTAGGACCCCTCCTGTTCGGCATATATTTCGCAGAGGTACAGGCAAGCACAGGACTATGGCTGACCAAGTTTGCAAACAACTGCAAACTAGGGGCTATAATTGACTTACAGGCCGACACAAACATCCTCCAAAAGGTGCTCACTGAGACAGATACCTGGTGTCAAAACCATGGCCTCAAGCTAAATGCCAAAAAGTGCATAGTCATCCCCTTTGGAAAAAACAAAGTACCCACAAACTACTGCATAGGTGGTAGCCCCCTAAATATGGAAGACGTAATAAGGGATCTGGGGACCCAAGTAGATAGTAACCTCTCCTTTGATAATCACATTGCCAGAGTGGTAAGAAAATCCTTCTATGTGGCCCACCTAATCACAAAAGGGTTTGCATCCAGATCGAAAGAGGTCATTGGGCCCCTCTACGCATCACTCATCAGACCCATCATAGAGTACAATGCCCCATTTGGGATGTACCTTACAAGACACCTGCAACAACTGGAAAGACCAAAGTACCTCACCAAGAGGATCACTGGCCTCAAGCAGATGCCCTATGCAGCTCGACTGAAGAAACTCCAGCTGTCCTCGGTTGCATACCGCCTACTCAGAGGTGATCTCTGCCTGACGTACCAGGCCATGTCCAACCCAGAATTGATGGACATGCTCCACCTAAAGAAAACCATATCCCCTCGAGCCACACGCTCCAGGGATCTAAACCTCACCACAACAATAAATAGGACATGCTGGAGGGATAGATTTCCTGTCCCAGAGACTTCCCATGCTCTGGAACAAGATTCCAATCTACATTGGGCAGAGCTCCTCGCTAACCCTCTTCAAGAGAAGCCTTGACGAGAGGATGGGAAACAAAGTTTACCCCAGGGATCACTTCAATGGCTCTGCTGGACAGAGGCACAGGGAACTAATCTAAGGGGGAGGTGAAAGCCAACACATTCCGGCTAGGCTTAACAATGCCTTCGGGCAGACAGCCTAGTACCTACCTATGAACCTATAAACATGTTCATAGGTAGGTACTAGGCTATCGGCCCAAGGGCCTACGCAAGCCTAGCCAGCAAGGTTCCATAGCTTATGCCACCCAAGAAAGTTATTTTCCTGTGCCACTGTCCAGAAGAGAGACAGAAGTGATCCCTGGGGTGTATTTCCTATTTCCCATCCACTCATCAAGATTTTTCTTGAAGAGTGCTAATGAAGAACTTTGCTCGACATAGATGGGTAGCTTGTTCCAGAGTATAGTAAGTCTCTGGGACAGGAATCTATCCCTCCAGCGTGTCCTCTTTATTGTGGTGACAAAGTTTAGGTCCCTAGAGCGTGTTGCTTGAGGGATTGGGATTTCTTTAGGTGTAGCATGTCCGACAGCTCTGGGTTTGACATGGCTTTATATGTTAGGCAGAGATCACCTCTGAGTACGCGATATGCTACGGAGTAAAGCTGGAGTTTTAATGTTAATGCCACTTCCCTCCCAGCAGAAAATGCAAGGAATCTGGCCCATAATGATGGTTGTATGCTCTCAACATCCCATCAACATTTCTGTTAGCTAGGCCGGGCCTGTGAGTCACTGTACACTGAAAGGGCTGGGGAGCTGGTGCACCATCTGTCTTGCCTTCTCAGCTGTTATAAAAGGCATGGTCAGTTATCAAATGACAGCACCTTTCTAACAAATAGTTCGTAAAAGGCACAAATGACTCCCTTTGTATACTTAAAGGCTCTAAATGGTAGACTACCACCTTTCCACGCAGGGTGCTATTCACTTTGGATGCCATTGGATAGCTCTACTCTAACTTGCCTGCAGGAATTCTTTAGTAAAATCAAGAGTTGCTTAATGTAGCTTCAGAACAAAAAAAAAATCCTTTGGAGTTCATTAAATGTTCTTACCTGCCTCAAGAGATCACTGCATCTTGATGGCATCTCTCCCTCGTTAAGCATGTCAAAGGACAAGCAAAAGTCACAAATTTATGCACAAAGCTAGCCAGCTGTCTGTTAGTTGGTATAAGCCATTCTTCTTATGGCCTGTACTTTTGGTCTTACCACTTATCTTCCTAAGTGCTTGTCTTGTACTATACCATTTAATTTTCTTGGCACTTACAGTCACACCTCTACCTGTCCTACAGATTCTAACACAGCCTGCACTTTTACTAAAAATCTGGGGTGTGCCATATGATGTTGGGAGATCTGGGGTGTGCCAAATCATGTCAGGAGTGAGGCATCAGTATTTTACCAATCAGCCTTTAAAGATAGTTACAGCCCCATCTAGGCCAAACTGTCATACTGTCTACTGAAACTGAAAATCACAGGTTACAAAGATTTTTTTTTCAGCAGGAGTAAGTTTTATTTGTCACTATCCCTTCAAGCCATGTCTTTTTAAGTAAGTTCTCTACAAACATCAATTTAGGTAAAAGGGATAGCTATTAAACTTATATTTTTTTTTCGACCCCCCCCCCCCCATGACCTTTGTACTGTGGCTCATCTACCTTCACCCAACTGGCCCATTCATTCCAGTAGGACAACAGCTGTGTATTCCTATGGAAAAAAAGCCCTACAGAGCTAGGAATCCCTATCAAGTCACCATTGCCCCAGTGAGTACTGGACAGTAGAAGCAGGGCAGGTTGCTGGTTTAAGGGGTGGATTACCCTCTTACCCTGCAAGTACCAGCTTCACTCTCAGTGGCTTTTCTGTGCCTACAACTGCTAACCCCAGAGGGGAATTGTGTGCCCCCATACGAGTTTCCCCTAGGATATTTATTGAGAATGCGTTACAGTAATGGAAACTTGGCTAGTATGGAGTACCACAAGGTGAACACCTAGTGCCCCATAGCCACAGCCACCTCCCATCCCCTGGAGGAGACAGCCAGCAGCCACTCATTCCCTTCCTCTCCAGCCATCCCTACCAGCACCTGAGCAACTAGTCAAGCTCTGATCATATGCTGTACAGCCACGGCTTTAACCGTCCACATCATGGTGCTGTCTGGGACAGCTATCGAACATTGACATGCTACCGAGTTTTCTAAAGTCATCACAGAATCTGATACTTCCATCAGGTTTAGGGACTATTTTTTTTTTATTTTTTATTTATCATTTGTTGACCGGGAAAGTCCGACTAGGTTCCACAGAGCCTGTTTTCAGTGGAGGCCCGGGGAGAAATGCTCCAGATGCATGTCTTTGGAATGTGGGAGGAAACCGGAGTACCCGGAGGAAACCCACGCGAACACAGGGAGAACATGCAAACTCCACACAGAAGGCACCCCAGCCGAGAATCGAACCGGAGAACCTCTTGCTGTGAGGCGACAACGTTAACCGCTGCACCAATGTGCCGCCCTAGAACTACAGCACTATATATCACTCAGTCTGACTCTCCAGTCATTCCAGACTCTGATACTTCCAGCAGGTTTAGAGAGTGGCACCACTGGACTGCTCCAGTCACTCTGTGACCCTTCAGTCATTACAGACTCTGATACTACCATCAGGTTAAAAGTCTCAGTCTAACCTTCTTTCCAAGTGCTGCCTCTATTATGTGTTGTGCTCTACCTAAATCTTATCTTTCCTCTTCCTTCACTAGTGCACTTCCCACCCACCCCCTCTCACAACTGCATAATTTTACTGTCTCTACTCCCTTGACTCACCTTAACGTCACTTCTCACCCCTCTACTTCTATCCCTCTAATTAATACTTCTTCCTTAACGTCACTTCTCACCCCTCTACTTCTATCCCTCTAATTAATACTTCTTCCTTAACGTTACTTCTCACCCCTCTACTTCTATCCCTCTAATTAATACTTCTTCCTTAACGTTACTTCTCACCCCTCTACTTCTATCCCTCTAATTAATACTTCTTCCTTAACGTTACTTCTCACCCCTCTACTTCTATCCCTCTAATTAATACTTCTTCCTTAACGTCACTTCTCACCCCTCTACTTCTATCCCTCTAATTAATACTTCTTCCTTAACGTTACTTCTCACCCCTCTACTTCTATCCCTCTAATTAATACTTCTTCCTTAACGTTACTTCTCACCCCTCTACTTCTATCCCTCTAATTAATACTTCTTCCTTAACGTTACTTCTCACCCTCTACTTCTATCCTCTAATTAATACTTCTTCCTTAACGTTACTTCTCACCCTCTACTTCTATCCCTCTAATTAATACTTCTTCCTTAACGTTACTTCTCACCCCTCTACTTCTATCCCTCTAATTAATACTTCTTCCTTAACGTTACTTCTCACCCCTCTACTTCTATCCCTCTAATTAATACTTCTTCCTTAACGTTACTTCTCACCCCTCTACTTCTATCCCTCTAATTAATACTTCTTCCTCTCCACAAACTTGGTTTAATTAACATTTTAAAGGCTTTTCTCTTTGATCTACTGTAAATCTAAATGTTTTGCAATTTTTAGCTAATGACCTTGCTGAATTTATATGAATTGTTAATTTTCATTATTGCATGACTATATGTTGCTTTGTGCTCATATTCATATACGGCATGAATGTATGTAGTTATGTATCCAAATTCTAATGACTGCTAGGTATTCTCTCTAATTTGTTCTTTATGTGGAGCTTTTCTCCTCAGGGCTCCAGTGAAAATGGACACAGCCTAGTGGACTAACCCGGTTAACAAAAAAACAAAAAAAATAAATGAATAAAGTTAAGTCTCAGTCTAACCTCCTGTCCAGGTGCTGCCTCTATTATATGTTATATCCAGCTTAGATCTTCCACGTTTGTCCACCACTATCATTTCTTAAAAAAAAATTCTCTTACGTCCTCCTTTTTCTACTTTGGGCAAGGATTCCTCTAACTACTCTTTCAGTAAATATTCTCGGAGTTATTCTGTATGAACGTCAGTCTCGCTGCCGGATTTTCTGTTTCTTTCCATGGCTTCAATATACTGGAGTGACAGATTTACCTCTTCTCTTCCCTTATTGTCTCAACGTGTAGTTATTGCATTTACTCACTCGATTCACTCAGTCATCTCAAACAGCCCTCACCAGTTAGCCAGGAATTTGTTTTCCACGAAAGAAGGCACCAACACCTAGTACCCAATTCTCTGTGTTAAATTCTCTTAAACCAGGATTTTTTTTTTTAATCACAAACGCATTGATAAATTTCTAGGGCTTTCTACGTACGATCATTTACTATGAGGCATAACCAGGTTTAGTCTATCCTACAAAGTAATGCAGTGTAGCATGACACTTTTAATCGGTATCATCTCTTCTTCCCGATTTTACTTAGCAACATCAGACCTATGGAATGCTTGACACAGATGTTGAAATGGGGTAAAGCCAGATGAAGACTGATGTACCTCTCAGACTGAAAACAAGCAGGGTAATAAGTGGCCCCAGTTTTTACCATCAGCAACTTTCCGTAGAGTGGATTTCAATGTTTTACTGACCATCTACACTAGTATTCATCAGTCTGTCGGTGTCAGACTGACGCGTCTTCAACTGTCCGACTTTACAGCACTGATATGGTTGAGGTCATATCCTTGACATAAAAAAAGAGAGGGCTCTCGATCAATTATTTCTTTGGGGATACTCACTCTTGAAAATAAAAGGAACAGTTCTCTGGCAATGGCATTAGCATTAAATACATCATGTAATGGCACCCCAACTGGAAATTTTGTAGTATAGTTTACTACTACTATGTACTGAAACCCATTCTAAGACTTCACTGGGGCCTCATGACATCCACTGCAATATATTCAAATAATACTTCTATGACGGGCATTGAGATCAAGGGACTTCTATACCCAGGATGGAGTGCAGTCTTCTGGAATTCTGCATGAGAAGCAAAGACTCGCTCTCTTTCACTAAGCTCAGCCAGTAAAATCTGGCTGGTATTCTTGCCTTAGTTTTGTCTATCCACAGATGACCGCTTAACATGCTATTAAGAGGCATCTTCAATTGCTTTGTAACTAGTATCCTATAATGTTTTGGCACTAAACTGCTGTGCAATTTTATTCACTTAATTTACATAAAATGTTATCCTCTTAACTCAGTGAGTTAAGAAATAACGGGACTATCTTTGTTCATTACCGTCCCATACAAAACTGGTTAAATTCTATCTTGCCTAGTTAAGCACCCATCTTGCTACTGATGTAAATAATGGGACAATCTTTACCCATTACCGTCCCATACAAAACTGGTTAAATTCTATCTTGCCTAGTTAAGCACCCATCTTGCTAGTGATGTGGCTTTACTTACAAGTCATCTAAACTCAGGGTTACCTTCCTTCGGTCACCTGCCATAGAAAGTACAGTTTTGTACCTACCATAAATGTAGATGTTCGAAGATCCACATTGCTGCAGCCCAGATGTCAGAAGACCCTAAACAGGTAAAAATCAAAAAAACAAACACAAACACCCCCCACACCACCAAACTATGTACAACTATTATCTATCTAATAAAGTACGAACATCTACATTTATGGTAGTGTACAAAAACTGTACTATATTCTCTCTCTATTGCTGCTGTCCTCCACTTGTGGGTAGATTCAGCAAGGTAAGGGAGGATAAATGCCCTGTAGAATAGCAGTGGCAAACCCAGCCCTAGATTTAGAGTGAGGGGGAAGGTGGTAGTGCTTAAAGAATGTACTGAACTCCAAAGTAGCGAAAAGCAGTCTTCCATGACAAATATTTTAACTCAGCCGTAGCTGCAGGCTCAAAAGGTGGCAGAGTGAGCTTTTTTTCCAACATATTGAGGTCCCAAGCTGGAGAGAGTAGGAGAGGTTCATTGTCTTGCCTTCTCTTTGCCCTTTGAACAAAATTGAACGAACACAAAGGTGGATCATCATCAAGCACAGAAAGCTGAAATTGAGCTGCAATTTTAATTTTAGAGGAAGAAGGAGGACAAACAAACCCTTGACTCAAGTATAAAAAATCTCTTCCTTGTCCGCATACACACTTTTTCTGTACTAGGTCTCCTAGCTTCCATAATCACATCAAAAACTTGTTGAGGGTTGTTTGAGATAACAGCTGAGGAATGTCGGGCCAATCTGGAGCTATCAGATCATTCTTGGTTTGTTTGTCCTCCATTTTCTTTAAAACTGCTTCAACAGGCGAACCAACAACACATCAGATTGTAAAAGGGCATCCCAAGATTGACTTAACACATTCAATTAAATTACCTGATCCCGTGAACCAGCGGCGTGGCTCAGGACAGTACCACAGTGGCAGCACCCCTGAAGAGGCCTGTACAGCATCAAAACCACATTGTAAGGAATGCTTACCCCACCTGTCACCACACACACAGATCTTGTAACTCCTTCATTCAATACCTCTGCCTGAGCATCTACCTTAGACTTTAACTGTGAAAGGAGATGATATGAGATAGATTTGATATCTCAGCATGGAATTGAGCCCTCATGGCTAAAGTTGGCTAAGTTACACTTTCTTACCCTTTCTTCTCCAAAGCTCTCTCCCTCTCTTGTCCTTGTTTTTAGGATTTTAGCCAACCCTTTAGCCCCTTTAACACTCCCCTGGGATCTGCCCTCAGGCTGCTGTATACTTTAAAAGTTGCTGCAGCTGTACTATGAGCTTCAGGCACCTAACCGGGTTTAACAGAGGCGAGGGGGAAGAAGGAGGTAAAGGAAAAAGGTTCCACCACAGGACCTTCCATTTAAAATGTTCCCTCATGGCATGGGAGTCTCTGAGAATAGGTGGAGTCATCCACATCAGAATCAGAATAATGAGAAAACTCTGTAAAATCCTCAGCCAAGACTCAGAACAGAATCCTGTTCAAAATTCCCAAATTCATGGATCCAAATCAGAGTAATTAAATCTTCAGCCATCTTAGCATATGCTCTCTTGGGCACAGGGCCTGAAACTAGGAGGAGCCACCTGCAGCAGCTGAACCTGGCCTTGCTTAAGCCTTTGTTTGTAACAGTAGGGGAAGGAACCACCTTAGGCAGAGAGGGGAGACAGCTACCTGAGAAGCCCTTCAGCCTGCCTACCTCCTGTGAAGACACATCCAGTGTAAGGACTGCAGCAATGTGAGATGAAGAACATCAGAAAATGCAGAATCCTCCCTCAAAAACTCAACTGCAGTTTATCCTATGACTTTACCTACATGTGTAGTTCTTCATGAAAACCACCCTTTGATTTATTATCTTTGCTATCTGTACAAACCTCTTGACAGCTCTTTTTTTCTTTGAGGATGCACACACAGTGCGTAGGTACCATCCTTCGGCAACCTCAAAGTATGCGCATATATGTCTCAGGGTGACCTCCCCCTTGAAAATTACAAGCTTTAGGTCACAATGGATTCAGAAATAAACCTGATAATGCCATGTTCAGATAGATAAATTTAGTTTTTTGCATTTCACTGGTATGCAATATCATCCCATCTTCACCTCCAACTGCCAAGAAACCTTAAATCACATCCAAGCCAGCCATGTGACAATGATGAGTGTATTCTGGCCCTCAGCTCTACACAACTGAGTTAGCTGCAAGTCTAATGTCACATACAGTTCTTTAAACAATATTGTTTGAGTTAGTATACATAGATATAGTAGCAAGGCATTGTTCTACAACATTTCACAATTCAGACAAAAATATGCCTGAATTTTTTCACCTTATTTAAATGATAAAAGCCAAGGCCGAAATAACCATCACGGTTCCCCAGCCTTGAAGTCTTGACTGTCAACATATTGTAATACCCCACTTATAATATCGTAATCATCCTCATGAAGTGTGGTGGTCACAGCAAACAGACCTTTGGCTGTTGATGCAGGCTCAAACAGCAATACACAGAACACATCTGTATGCACAGAACTCATAACTGTAATCAATAATGCATTACATAAGGCAAATTTTGACAAACTTTTCTGATACTACAGGAAAAATTATCAATGCTTTAATACTTAGCATTAAAGATGCTTGACTGAGACTGCAGGCTATCACAACGCACAGTGACCATGTCCACATTCGTGATGAGACTCTCAGAGAAACCCCTCCCCAGCTGGACATCATGTAAAACGCAGGCGTTCTGGTACAAAGTGATGGCGTGTGCACATTTTCTCTCATTTGTCGTTACCACTATTACTTACCTGACATGAATTTGTCACTACCACTATTACTTACCTGACATGACAGCTCTTCCAACTGCTGTTTCAACGACCCATTTTCATTCTTCAGCTTCTCATTTTCAAATAACGCAGCCTTCAGCCGTTCTTCTAAGGTCAGCATGTACTCCTTCTTCTTCCTCCGCGACATGCTGGCTGATTCACGATTCTTAATCATCCGCTGCTGCCGCCTCAGTATTGTTACCTGGACAACAAGACAGTCAGTTTGCCACAGTGCTTAATATCAAGCAAGAGCTACTGGATTCATATGGATAGAATGAAAACACTTTCTCTGAATCACATTTCAGCAAAAATACTGTGTGAAAACACTTTCAGTGAACCTCAAAGCAATTTGCTTTTAGTAGGTGAGCAATCCCCCCATAACCTCCTAGTGGGGAACACCCTAACTCCAACCGAACTTTATTCAGAGTACACACAACAGTGAGGAAAACCTCTCCACCATCACGGAACAAATTTCCCAGCTACTTACTGGAAGCCAAAGAAAAACATTCTCTGCACACTGTCCTATCTGATCTTTCATTATCTACTTGCATTTTTAGTGCAAGATGCAACTGAAACCTTTTTTTCTACTTTTATAGGACAGATGGTCTCTACCAAATGTCTGCAAATAAAGGCTTTACACAGCAAGCAGAAAACTATAATGCACAACAGTCAGCATAGGTAAATATCAGTCTGTCAAAATGACTAAAGGAAACTTCATGAAGGTCCAAACAGAATTCTCCAGCCATACAACTTTTATAAAGACATCAAAGGTTAATGTAGTGGAATGTAGTCATCTGATAAACCACAGCAGTGTTTTAACCAGTAAGCAATTAAAAGTCCTTTATTTAATGGATTCATTCGTGTGGGTTACTTTAAGACAGATCGCGGATAGACAATGCTTTACTTTGCAATATTTTCCACAGAGAGGGTGCCAAATTACTGACCCCACCTTCTCTCACTGGGGATTCTGGGATATACCACAGTATGACCATGGTTTTTTATATAAAGTATTTCCTTACTTCTGATCTATTTCTGTTGTTCAGAGCATATGTGGCTAAAACAAGCAAAAACAAACCTTTCAAACAGTTTTAACCAACCAAAAACTCAAAAAAAGAATTTGATGTTGTATAAGCATTAACCATGTTAACATGCTACTTTAAATATAATTACAGTCCATCTGTAATTTGTTAATGTTAAAAGACAGCATTATCTGGTACACTCAATATATCTTATGTTCTTTGACCACGAAGAAAAACACTTTGCAAGCTGGTTTTCACATCCTGATTTTCTATACTAAAGCATTTAGAAACTGATTTGATATTTGTTTTCATTTAAGCAAGTTTTGACCACTTGTGCTTCAAACTGTATACAGCTATATACACAGATATGTGCATTATATTGTACACACATGCATTATATATTACATGGGATGGTTTGTGACAAACCAAGCAGCAACTCAAGTCAGATTTGTGAGTAAAATACAGAGGAGTATGACTGTCTCCAATCATTAACTGGTTTGTTGGATGTCAAGAAATGAACCTTTAGGACAAATCTCGAGAGGTAAATCTCGTCAGGAATACATACCAGAGGGTTACATGTATCGTAGACCAGCCATAATTCTTAGTAGTACATGGAGCTTTATCTGCTACATGCACTACCAGTTACAGAAAAAGAAAAAAAAAGAAAGAAAACGTGTAGAAACTCAAAATATTTTACTGCCTTTGAAAGCTGATGAATCACTTAGCGCTGTTATACAGATAGTTTTCTTTGTCCTTACATCATTCTACTGCCTTCCTACCCAGTGCCCACAGTCATGCCGGGGTCTTCTGGCTGCTCCTGATCCCCCTGGACTTTCACAAACTCAACCTGGGGCCAGTCATGAAGCCTAAAGTTGTCCTGGGAGCCTTGGCAGTCACTATTCCACCAAGGATGTTTCTAATATGCCTTACCAATGTGGTTATGCAGGGATGTATGAAGGGAGGGCTGTGCAATGTCAGCATGTCACATAATGCCCCACCTTCGTGGCAACTTAGCCACACCCACCAGACTTACCCCCTCTGAAGCTGCACCCCCTTATTGCATCATCCTCAGCCTCTATTAGGGATATCTGCAGGAAATGCCTACAATATCCTAGACTTAGTCATTACCAACATAAATGACCGTTGTTCCACACCTGAAGTCACTTCCTCTTTGGTCAGAGCCGACCATAAGCTAATCACCCTAGATATCCGCATCCTGCCCACATCCAACATTAAGGAAACCACGGTAAAAAAGTTCTCCAAAGCCAACTTCATGCTTCTTAAGACAAAAGTGGTGAACTTCATGACACCCATGCAGATGCACAATATAGTTATGACTGCCAAATCCTACACAAATGCACTCTATCAGCACTTACACGAGTGCATGGATCGTGCTATCCCAAACAGAACCAAGATGCTATCATCCAAAAAAGGAAGCCAGTCTGGAGGTCCCCTGCCATAAACTCTACATTAACAAACACAAGGTGCAGGGTTTGAGTCTCACAAGGGATAACTGGCTAGGCTTAAAACGGCTCGCAAGTGCAGTTAGCCTAGTACTAATCTATAAACCTATAAAGAAGGAAGAAACTGTTGCAAGAGAGTAAAATCCCATGAGTGGAGGAGCTCCCTGGTCAGCCTCAGTAAGAAGCTGAGATCCCTTCTAAGGTTCTCCAAAGCTAGCTACGAAAACAAAATATCCACTGATTCTACGGCAATCACAAAGCATTCTACAGCTATGTCAAGAATCTCAATGGCAACACCCAGATCTGCTCTGAGTTACAGCACAACGACACGAAATTACAGAAAGAACTGATATTGCCAATATCCTGGCAGATACGTTCAGTGCTAACTTTACCCCCCTCTCACCCCTAAAGGGCCCATATCTATACAGGAAGTATGCAGAGTCCCTGAATCACATCTATGCAGGTAAAAGCTGCACTCTCTAAAACCAAAAAAACAGCATCCGTGGGACCAGACAACAACCCAGACTGTTTTTTACACGAACTTCAGAACGAACTGGCTCCCCACCTAAGCACCATGTTCAATCATAGTCTCACGTCAGGCTTTGTGCAACCTGAATGGCGCACAGCAACAGTTATCCCACTCCACAAAGAGGGAGCCACCACTGATCCTGGGAACTATTGCCCTATTAGCAAGGCCATGGAATGTATCATCATGGAACTCAAAGACATTGGTAACCTCCAAACTCCGGAACCCACCCAGTTCAGGTTTGTGAAAGGCAAATCATGCCTTCTGAACCTGATCAACTTCTTTGAGGCAGCCACCAAAACTGTAGTCGAGGGTAAGGTGGTTCACACAGCCTATCTTGACCTCACCAAGGCTTTCAACATCATCCCCCATTCTGGAATTATAGCTAAACTCACTAAACTAGGTATAAATCCCTACTTCACAAGATGGGTTGCCAACTGGCTCACTGACGGAACCCACACTGTAAAAGTTGCAGACTCCAAATCTGACTTCAAACCAGTGACAAGTGGAGTACCACAGGGTTCAGTCCTGGGACCTCTCCTGTTTGGTATCTACTTCTCTGAAGTACAGGCTAACAGAAGGCCTCTGGCTAATGAAGTTCACAGATGACTGAAAACTAGGAGCCATAGCAGAGTCCCCAAATGATGTGGACATCCTACAGAAGGGCCTCACTGAGATAGATGCCTAGTGTCAGAGGTATGGCCTCAACCGCAATGTCAAAAAGTGCATCGTCATCCCCTCTGATAAAAACTCTGCACCCATGAACTACCACATAAAGAGCTGTTTACTTAACACTGAATGTGTGAGGAGACATTGGGACCCAGGTGGACAGTAGTCTCTTCTTTGATAATCACATCGCCACAGTAGTCAGGAAATCCTTCTATGTGGCTCATCTCATCATAAAAGGGTTCTCATCCAGGAAAAAAAGAGAGGTCATTGTTCCCCTCCACTCGGCATTCATTAGACCCATTATAGAGTATAACACCCCTTTTGGAATGCACCTCACAAGACATCTGCAGCAGCTGGAAAGGCCACAGAAGTACCTCACAAAGAGGATTACTGGCCTCAAACAGATGCCCTACACCGACAGTCTCAAAAAACTCCAGGATTACTCTGTAGCATATCTCCTACTCAGAGGAGATCTCTGCCTAACATATAAAGCTATGTTAAACCCAGAGCTGTTGGACATGCTACACCTAAAGAAATCCTAATCCCTCCGAGCTACACTCTCTAGGGACCTAAACCTTGTCACCGCAATAAACAGGACATACTGGAGGGATAGATTTCTCTCCCAGAGACTTCTTATACTCTGGAACAAAGCTACCCATCTGTGTCAAGCAAAGTTCCTCATTAGCACTCTTCAAGAAAAATCTTGATGAGTGGATGGGAAATAGGAAATACACCCCAGGGATTACTTCTGTGGCTCTGCTCGACAGGAGCACAGGAAATTAACTTTCTTGGGTGGCGTAAGCCAGGGAACCTTGTTGGCTAGGCTTACTTAGGCCCTTGGGCGGATAGCCTAGTACCTACCTATGAACCTATAACAGCCCCCCCAGACCACTTAAATCACTCTGTCACCGAATTTGCTAAATGAATCTGCGTCTGCTGAGCCATAGTCAGGGCTTTATCCCTCTACACCACCACAGAAGTATCAGAGAGCTTTATACCTCCTGACTTCTCTGCTTAAGAATTCTGGACAAATCCAAAAATAATAGGGGGGGGGGCAAAGGATCAAAATCAGAAACCATTTTAAATACTGCTGTAATTAATTTAAAGTTAACAGAACTGTTTTATCATGAATGAGTATGAAACTCTAAGCACTGGCATTACTGACAAAAACTGTACAAAGGACAAGTCAAAAATATGAGGCAAAAATCAGGGACATTCTTTAGAAATCATTGACAGTCGAGAGGTATGGAAAGCAGGCCGAAACCACCTGCTCATCTGCAGAACACATGGCTTTAAAAGCTGTTACTTTGTTCTGCCACATTTTGTTGTCACATGTAGCAGAGTGAAATTCTAACAGCTTTTACAACATGGAGGGGAATCACTTAAGCTTATGTTTTTCCTATTTTAGAGCATAATTGCAGTGCCCAATGCACTGCATCATATTCAGATAAATGGAGTCCAGAAAATAAATGTAGTTGTAATCAAAGCCAGTTTACAGTACAATAAAAATAAATTCACCTTTAATGCAGGCTTGACAGCAAACTTTTGCATTTAGATGTAGAGTTCCTTTCTAAACAGGGCTCTGACAGTAGCTGGCAAAATAAAAGAGCACTTAAAGACACCTCTGAATAGCAGAACAGTTCTCTGCCAAATTTCAACAACAAAGGACAAGAAAACTGAGTCATCTTTTTCTTCATCTTATACCCGAGCAATAAACTCATCTCGTTTCTCCTCTTAAGGATCAGGTCCCTTCACTCAAGGGATACCATCTTGACTGCCCTCCTTTTGGTCGATGCAAATCCAACTACAGTTCTCTTCACTAGTGCAATTAGGATGGGGTGAGAGGGGCAAATGCTCAAGGTGCAAAGTGTTGGGGGGGGGGCACAATATGCGGCTCCGGAAGTCTCATGCAATACTGTCTTTTAAAAAACTGAATGCTGTAGTGTTCCCATGGGTGGGAATGGCTCCATGCCTGCAAGGTATAATCTGTAGCAACTGTTTGCTACAATTGTAGCAAGCAGTTTGCTACAGGTTAAAATATTTTTTTTATTGTATTTTTTATTAAAATGTGGAAAAGGAGGGCCAGGCCACAGAAACAGGACTTAAATGGCTGGGGCAGAAGGGAGGGGAAGGCATGTCATACATCTGGGCCACCTTCATTGGCTAATTACAGTGAAGTGCATTCTTCTTGCTCTTCAGTTGAAGAGCTGAGAGGGTAGGGCATTGGTTTGTGGTACCATCTCAGAGCTGTGGGTGGGCCAACTACACTTCAGGTCCTCTCCAGATTCTTCTCCGGCCCAAAGGTCATAAATTTGCAGTTCATTAGAGGGCTGTGCTTTATACACAACTATGTGTGGCTGTCCCTCATCATCTCCATCACCCTTGCTTATGTAGCTGTCCCTCATCATCTCCACCACCCTTGCTTGTGTAGCTGTCCCTCATCATCTCCACCACCCTTGCTTGTGTAGCTGTCCCTCATCATCTCCACCACCCTTGCTTGTGCAGCTGTCCCTCATCATCTCCATCACCCTTGCTTGTGTAGCTGTCCCTAATCATCTCCATCACCCTTGCTTGTGTAGCTGTCCCTCATCTCCATCACCCTTGCTTGTGTAGCTGTCCCTCATCTCCATCACCCTTGCTTGTGTAGCTGTCCCTCATCATCTCCATCACCCTTGCTTGTGTAGCTGTCCATCATCTCCATCACCCTTGCTTGTGTAGCTGTCCCTCATCATCTCCATCACCCTTGCTTGTGTAGCTGTCCATCATCTCCATCACCCTTGCTTGTGTAGCTGTCCCTCATCATCTCCACCACCCTTGCTTGTGTAGCTGTCCCTCATCATCTCCATCACCCTCGCTTGTGTAGCTGTCCCTCATCATCTCCACCACCCTCGCTTGTGTAGCTGTCCCTCATCATCTCCACCACCCTCGCTTGTGTAGCTGTCCCTCATCATCTCCACCACCCTCGCTTGTGTAGCTGACCCTCATCATCTCCACCACCCTCGCTTGTGTAGCTGCTCCTCATCATCTCCACCACCCTCGCTTGTGTAGCTGTCCCTCATCATCTCCACCACCCTCGCTTGTGTAGCTGTCCCTCATCATCTCCACCACCCTCGCTTGTGTAGCTGTCCCTCATCATCTCCACCACCCTTGCTTGTGTAGCTGTCCCTCATTATCTCCACCACCCTCGCTTGTGTAGCTGTCCCTCATCATCTCCACCACCCTCGCTTGTGTAGCTGTCCCTCATCATCTCCACCACCCTTGCTGTAGCTGTCCCTCATTATCTCCACCATCCTTGCTTGTGTAGCTGACCCTCATTATCTCCATCACCCTTGCTTGTTTCTATGTTATCTCTTTAAAGGGAATCAGCCACCACTATGCTATACCACCTTTCTTGGCTAGCACATTTAAGGGGACCATGCACCACTACGGAAAGAGACATGCATAGAATATATACATATACACACACTCATATATACACACTCTGGTCCCATTCAGGAGATCAGCTTTTCAGAAAGTCAAACTTCACATGGTTGAGACCATATGATCGACTTTCTGAAAAGTAAAAGTCACAGAGAATGCAGTGCATTGGGTTCGGGGAATTTACCCTTTCCCCAATGTAGTGCGATCTCAGATTTGGTATACATTATCAGCAGGAGATGTGGAGGGTTCTTGCCCCCTGCAAAAAACATACATCCATATAAATAGATGTATATACACACACACACACACACACACACACACGTACTATATGTGTGTGTGTATACAGATATATATATATATATATATATATATACACACACACACACACACACACACACACACACACACATGTACATACACACACAAGTACACATATGTACATATACAAATATATATATATATATATATATATATATATATATATGTATATGTATATATATGTGTGAATATATTCATATATAAAATGCTCACACGTGTGCACACCCCCACAATGAGGTAAAAAAAAAAACAAACAAAAATACGAGGTGATTGGAATGTCAATGACCTTCAAAGACAGGGGGTGATAATGCGGCTGCCAAAACAAAGGAGACATCCAAAAATGAAGAGGAATGAAAAATGACAGACTGGGGAAGTGGTAGTATTTCGTAAGGCACTGGTAGGGGTTAATGGCTGCACCCAAAGTACCAGAGTCAACACTGTGAAAGGTGCAGTGTGAAGAAACCTAAGCAGCTGCTAATGAGGAAGAGTGGGAATGACCACGTGACATGGGAATGACCATGTGACACGAGGAACAGCTGGGAACTTACTCAATGGAGACAAACAGGAAAGTACAAATGTGTGCGCTAACCACCATAAAAGTACATGGCTGACACTGCTGCACTTCAGTCTTTACTTAGCTCAACTACTGGTCTGCTTCAGTGGGTAGTACACGTCCTGATATTTTGAGAGTAATCACATACACAACACCGCTGGATTACAGCCGTTAGCTTATCATAAATTATTCGTCAGCAGCAAACCAGCTGTTAGTAATAGTGTTCTGAGTTAGTCTCCTGTAAGAAATTGGTAAAATCCCCAAGGATTTTCATAGTACAGTCGAACCAGTGTGCGAATCCCCACGATTTGTCCCATATGCACTGCTCTTTACACGAGCATTCTTCTTTCAAACTGAATTATTTTTATTGAAAATCACATTTATTAACATAAAAATTTAACACCAACAGATCATTCACTTCCAATGAAATTTCAGAACAATCTAAAAAGAAATGGTAATAAAATAAATTGTAAATCTAACAGTCTGGCATCTTAACATTGCTGTACTAAAATGTCACAATGTGACTAATGACCTGATACAGCACTACTCTCAAATCCATGCATTTAGAACAATTGAAATGTTTTTGTTCATGTTCATCCACCTCCTTTGTTCTCTTAAGTCTCAATATCTAAAGTTATCTTTTAATCACTACTTCTCTGATAAAAGTTTAAATCAAGCAAGTCCCCTGGGTTTAGTTCATCCCCATCAAATCTAAACATCTCGCTCTTTTCTTGCTCATTGATAAAGCCCAATAAACCCATTTGGTTTGGACTATTCTCAAATTCCTCGCCCTACTCGCACTCCAGGGATTCCACGGACTGCATTATATTCATAACATCCTCCATCCTAGGTACTGTCTTGTGCTTTCCAGCTCCTAGTTATTTCTTTTTAGCTGCCAACATCAAGAGGATTAACAAGGCTGGATGCTGCCCTGTGGAAGCAGCACTTTGTGTCCAGCTTAATAAGAACATGTCTTTAGTTATTACCATCTCGCCGGCCACTGCCCTGTGAAAGCAGCACTTTCAGCCCAGTTGTCTTTAGTTATGTCTTTAGTTATTACTATCTCATCTCCCAGTACTTTCCTCATCAGATTATCAGGATACATCTTAAAAGGGGAGAAACTGTCACACTCCCAAAAAAAACATGCTCCCAGGTACCCCTCACTGCCTTTTTACACCTCCAGCAGTTCTCTGAGCATCCTGGAAACATCTTGGTTAAGTTAAATTCATGGACGTATAATACAATATATTTATAACCAAAAATTCTAAAGCACCATGAGATTTCAGCTTTGCTGGGGCTTCACAAATGCAAAGTTATTCCTGAACAGTCAAGTTTCTGCCTAAAGTTCTTTCATAGGTGCCTTTCATGCTTGACATCAGCCATGTAGTAAGATCTACAAGTGGGGATCCAGCTTCATTCACAAAATTAATCATCTCAAGTGTCATATTCCTACTCCGCAGATGTTTAAGTATCTATGGCCTCCTCACACGATCAATAGGAGGTTACTAGGCTGATGACCATAGGGCCTTTACAAGCCTAGTCAAGTTTTACCCTTATTTCCACGATCAGCACCTATCACCCTGTCCAAGAGAGAGACCTAGGTGGAACCCCTGGGGTGAATTTATGATTACCCATCCAACTGTCCAGATTGCGACTGAAGAGGGCTAATGAGGTGCTCCGCCTCACGAGGCAGGAGTCTGTTCCAAAGGTGTGGTAACCTCTGGGAGACCAATTTGTCCATTCAGCAGGTTCTATTCATGTCACATGCCAGGTTACGGCCATTAGAGTAACTCATAATACAGATCGATATAGTACCATGTCCTGATTCCCCTTCCACATTAAGGATTTGTTCCCAGAAGCATAGTTCCGTTTCCTTTTTAGCAGTTATTGCTGGCTGTGTGATCTAAACGCTCGGAACTACATTTCAGTGAAAAACCAATGGATGTTACTTGGCAAGTTCAATCCAGCCGACCTCTAGATGCTAACATTCGTTCAAGTGCAGTAGAATATAAACTTCGGACTCCACACGACTTTGTTAATAAAAGACAGAAAAATTTATTTGTGGTAAGCGCTTTCGCGTACCTTCCTGTACGCTTCCTCAGACCATAAAACAACTCAATAAAACAAACTATTTTATACACTTGGCTCTCCTATAATTAATTAATTAATTGAACTAGCAGTTTGCATAATCAATTATTCAGTAAAGCCAATTAAGGTTTAGAAATGGCTGCAGTTAAAGGAACTGCAGTTAAAACATTGTGGAAACATAGTTCTAAACACTCTCTGCTGCAAAGTTGCATATCTTATAAACCAAGTTAATACCTAAACATCCTCTGTAGAGAGGCTGTAGTGACAACTTTCTAATTTAAAATGTTACAATGAGCGTGTATATTAACATTTATTTAGAATAATGCAACTATATCTATGTCCTTTTCTAAAAACTTCTATTATAAAAAATATATGTTTTTTTACAATGTTTTTAAAACTAAATAAACATCTTTATCAAGATATGAAGCAATATAAATATAAATATAAATATAGATAGTAATTCATCAAAAATTATTCGTCATCTAAAATATTCTGGATAAATCTAGTCTGAAAGCATCTATGCATGATTTTTCAATGTTTCATTGCAACGTATTTCATGGCTTTGATTTATACAATCCATATATAACTTGTAGAGTCATAAGAAAACAATGAAACAGAAGATATGACTCCCAAAGAAAATGAGAAAAGGAAAATAAGGGAAAGGAAGGGAGGGGGAGGGGGAAAGAAATATATCATAGATTGTCTGGTTTGTTCCAGTAATTAAATAAATAGATAACAATTACACCTTTTCTAACCAATACAATACTATACTATACTAATACCTTATCAAAAATAAAAATAAAAATAAAATCATTAACCTAATGCAGAAATGTAAATTATACCACTTAAAAATGCATAAAAAACTTGTTTAGAAACATTGGACAAAACATTATAAATTTCTAAAAATGTTACCTACGTGCATTAAGGTGAGGTTTGATAGAAACATAGAGGTTCAAACCTGGATAATAATGCCCTTTTAGTCTAAAAATCCATTTGAGTTCTTTGAGTTCTAGTAGGTTGATGTAATCTCCTCCTCTAAAGTTTGGTTCAACTATTTCTAGGACTCTGAAAACAAAAGAATGTCCAGGACAGCTTTGTACATGTTTCGCTAAGGCGTTTAACTCATTTTGTTTCTTAATGTCATAGGTGTGATTGTACACCCTGTTTTTAAGCTTTCGTTTTGTTAGGCCGACATAAAAAGCTGAACATTTTACACATGTCGCTAAATAAATCAAGCCCAAGCTGTCACAAGTGGCTAAAAACCTTGGTTTGAAAACATACTTAGTTTCAGGGTGTATAAAGATTCGTTCAAGTGCCTGAGCAGAGTACAAGCATTATTATTTTGCATTGCCCATTGGCTCCAAATAACCAGTTTCTCCAAATCCCATTCACTTAGTGTAATTCAGCTGCTTCCCATTTCAGCGGATATTCTTCTATTTGCAAAAGGAGAATCAATCTCAAATGAGCAGCTTCATAGTAACCTTTAACCTTGGAATGCCCAACCCTCCTGTGACGCTGAAGCACCAGCTTTTCCCAAATGACCCTAGGTTTACCCTGCCATATTAGTTTAAATTCCTTCTTCATTTAACAAGCTTCTTGCCCCATTTTATATGCTCATCTATTCACTTTCCAAAGGTTGAGAATGGCTTAATTACACAGCCATCCTAATGTAGCTCAGTGCCATCCATTCACTGCTGTTCTTCCATATGCTTTGTGTACAGGAACAATTCCAGTGTCCCTCTGCACTCCACTTACAGATAGTGACAGCCTTCCATCACCTCTGACTGCTCAGGAAATGTGTTAGCCTTGCATGCGGGGGGGGGGGGGGGGGGGTCATTTGCTCCCTGCTGGCTCAAAGTCAGAGTCAAAAGTAAAACCCATCTTCTCACTGCTCTCTGTGCAGAATAGTAAAACCCATCTTCGCACTGCTCTCTGTGCAGAATAGTAAAACCATCTTCGCACTGCTCTCTGTGCAGAATAGTAAAACCATCTTCGCACTGCTCTCTGTGCAGAATAGTAAAACCATCTTCGCACTGCTCTCTGTGCAGAATAGTAAAACCATCTTCGCACTGCTCTCTGTGCAGAATAGTAAAACCATCTTCGCACTGCTCTCTGTGCAGAATAGTAAAACCATCTTCGCACTGCTCTCTGTGCAGAATAGTAAAACCATCTTCGCACTGCTCTCTGTGCAGAATAGTAAAACCATCTTCGCACTGCTCTCTGTGCAGAATAGTAAAACCATCTTCGCACTGCTCTCTGTGCAGAATAGTAAAACCATCTTCGCACTGCTCTCTGTGCAGAATAGTAAAACCATCTTCGCACTGCTCTCTGTGCAGAATAGTAAAACCATCTTCGCACTGCTCTCTGTGCAGAATAGTAAAACCATCTTCTCACTGCTCTCTGTGCAGAACAGTAAAACCATCTTCACTGCTCTCTGTGCAGAATAGTAAAACCATCTTCTCACTGCTCTCTGTGCAGAATAGTAAACCCATCTTCTCACTGCTCTCTGTGCAGAATAGTAAACCCATCTTGTCACTGCTCTCTGTGCAGAATAGTAAAACCATCTTGTCACTGCTCTCTGTGCAGAATAGTAAAACCATCTTGTCACTGCTCTCTGTGCAGAACAGTAAAACCCATCTTCTCACTGCTCTCTGTGCAGAATAGTAAAACCCATCTTCACTGCTCTCTGTGCAGAATAGTAAAACCCATCTTCACTGCTCTCTGTGCAGAATAGTAAAACCCATCTTCTCACTGCTCTCTGTGCAGAATAGTAAAACCATCTTCGCACTGCTCTCTGTGCAGAATAGTAAAACCATCTTCGCACTGCTCTCTGTGCAGAATAGTAAAACCATCTTCGCACTGCTCTCTGTGCAGAATAGTAAAACCATCTTCGCACTGCTCTCTGTGCAGAATAGTAAAACCCATCTTCTCACTGCTCTCTGTGCAGAATAGTAAAACCATCTTCTCACTGCTCTCTGTGCAGAACAGTAAAACCATCTTCTCACTGCTCTCTGTGCAGAATAGTAAACCCATCTTCTCACTGCTCTCTGTGCAGAATAGTAAACCCATCTTCTCACTGCTCTCTGTGCAGAATAGTAAAACCATCTTCGCACTGCTCTCTGTGCAGAATAGTAAAACCATCTTCGCACTGCTCTCTGTGCAGAACAGTAAAACCATCTTCGCACTGCTCTCTGTGCAGAATAGTAAAACCATCTTGTCACTGCTCTCTGTGCAGAATAGTAAAACCATCTTGTCACTGCTCTCTGTGCAGAATAGTAAAACCATCTTGTCACTGCTGTCTGTGCAGAATAGTAAAACCATCTTGTCACTGCTCTCTGTGCAGAATAGTAAAACCCATAGTCTCACTGCTCTCTGTGCAGAATAGTAAAACCATCTTCGCACTGCTCTCTGTGCAGAATAGTAAAACCATCTTCGCACTGCTCTCTGTGCAGAATAGTAAAACCATCTTCGCACTGCTCTCTGTGCAGAATAGTAAAACCATCTTCGCACTGCTCTCTGTGCAGAATAGTAAAACCATCTTCTCACTGCTCTCTGTGCAGAATAGTAAAACCATCTTCTCACTGCTCTCTGTGCAGAATAGTAAAACCATCTTCTCACTGCTCTCTGTGCAGAATAGTAAAACCATCTTCGCACTGCTCTCTGTGCAGAATAGTAAAACCATCTTCTCACTGCTCTCTGTGCAGAACAGTAAAACCCATCTTCTCACTGCTCTCTGTGCAGAATAGTAAAACCCATCTTCACTGCTCTCTGTGCAGAATAGTAAAACCCATCTTCACTGCTCTCTGTGCAGAATAGTAAAACCCATCTTCTCACTGCTCTCTGTGCAGAATAGTAAACCCATCTTGTCACTGCTCTCTGTGCAGAATAGTAAAACCATCTTGTCACTGCTCTCTGTGCAGAACAGTAAAACCATCTTGTCTGTCACTGCTCTCTGTGCAGAACAGTAAAACCATCTTGTCTGTCACTGCTCTCTGTGCAGAACAGTAAAACCATCTTGTCTGTCACTGCTCTCTGTGCAGAACAGTAAAACCATCTTGTCTGTCACTGCTCTCTGTGCAGAACAGTAAAACCATCTTGTCTGTCACTGCTCTCTGTGCAGAACAGTAAAACCATCTTGTCACTGCTCTCTGTGCAGAATAGTAAAACCATCTTCTCACTGCTCTCTGTGCAGAATAGTAAAACCCATCTTCTCACTGCTCTCTGTGCAGAATAGTAAAACCATCTTCTCACTGCTCTCTGTGCAGAATAGTAAAACCATCTTCTCACTGCTCTCTGTGCAGAATAGTAAAACCCATCTTCTCACTGCTCTCTGTGCAGGATAGTAAAACCATCTTCTCACTGCTCTCTGTGCAGAATAGTAAAACCATCTTCTCACTGCTCTCTGTGCAGGATAGTAAAACCCATCTTCTCACTACCACTCTGTGCAGAACAGTAAAACCATCTTCCCACTGCTCTCTGTGCAGAATAGTAAAACCATCTTCTCACTGCTCTCTGTGCAGAATAGTAAAACCATCTTCTCACTGCTCTCTGTGCAGAATAGTAAAACCATCTTCTCACTGCTCTCTGTGCAGAATAGTAAAACCCATCTTCTCACTGCTCTCTGTGCAGAATAGTAAAACCCATCTTCTCACTGCTCTCTGTGCAGGATAGTAAAACCATCTTCTCACTGCTCTCTGTGCAGAATAGTAAAACCCATCTTCTCACTGCTCTCTGTGCAGGATAGTAAAACCATCTTCTTGCTGCTCTTTCTGCAGAATAGTAAAACCATCTTCTCACTGCTCTCTGTGCAGAACAGTAAAACCATCTTCTCACTGCTCTCTGTGCAGAATAGTAAAACCATCTTCTCACTGCTCTCTGCGCAGAATAGTAAAACCATCTTCTCACTACTCTGTGCAGAATAGTCATTATCGACAAACTCTGTTGCCCACCTTAAAAATACTTTCCTTTCTGCTACAGCTTTGATAACAGCTGCCCCTTTAAAGTGTAAGACTGAATTTTCACCACTATAGAGCAAGGGAACTCAGTCTACCAGAGGGGTATAAACCCTGTGAGCCTTTTCAAGGAGGATGACCTCTGGTTCCATTCCAGTCCATTCACAATCTTCTTTTGATAAAGGTTTTCACAATGTGCTCTAGCCTCAAGCTCCGTGATGCTATACTCCAACTCTTTGCACCACATTTCCAAGGGGCCTGATCTTTGGTGGCACTCGCACACTTCTGCAACTCAGTGCTAGCATCCAAGAGGTTGGGGATAAGGCATCTTTCATATGCTCTAACCTTTTATTAGTAACCTTCACCTATTCTTTTTAGGGTGCTGCTAATTTTAAACAGCTCTTTGCACAGTGCATCCAGCATATTTTCCATTTCAGACTTCAGCATGCCACCTTCATTTGTTTGTGCGGGAGATGTTAAATCACCGACTTCTCCAGTCTCCCCTCTGGTTGGTTCTGTTCTTTTCCTTTTTGGTCAACATAAGACGTGTGCACAGACCACAGTGAGGGAATACTCATTTACCCTTTATACAGAAGAGCATTCATTAGTCTTTTGATTTAATTTTAACGGAGAGTAGAATTCAAGCAACCACTTCACTCTACCATCTTGTCAGATATCCTTTACAAGAGTTCTTAATAACTGACCAAGCTGAAACTGAAATCCAAAATCTACATCACTCAGAAGAATCGCCATGTTGTTACAGTGTCGGTATCAAATTGTACTGATACATCATTTCAAGTCCCTTGGCATCAGTATCAAATTGTACAGATACATCATTTCAAGTCCCTTGGCATCAGTATCAAATTGTACTGATGCATCGTTTCAAGTCCCTTGGTGTCAGTATCAAATTGTACAGATACATCGTTTCAAGTCCCTTGGTGTCAGTATCGAATTGTACTGATACATCGTTTCAAGTCACTTGGTGTCAGTATCAAATTGTACAGATACATTGTTTCAAGTCCCTTGGTGTCAGTATCGAATTGTACTGATACATTGTTTCAAGTCCGTTGAACAGCCAGTCCACACATCAGTACCACAGCTACAGCCAAGTAGGCTTCACAGCATTGCCCAAAATCTGAGTAACTGACTAAACAAGGCACTATTCAGTACATTACCAAAATAATGTAGCATACTCAGACATGGCACTAGATCCAAACAGAAAGAAAAGACAAAAGTTGAAACAGAGCATGTAACAACAGGATGGAAGGAGGGTGGCAGACTGATAAATGACAGTTATGCATTTACCATAATACTAGATCAGGGTTGTCTTGTTTTCGTCTGGTTCAACCTTTGGCTATACTGGATCTGACTGGATCCAACATTAGTAACTTTTTTTGGAAGCTGTGGATTCACGGCTCTGATTCCTCCCCACCCATAATTCCCTCCACTTCCTCAAACCATCTCAGATTAAGTTTGTTTGCTCAAAACCTGAAACATAATTTTAATAATTTATTTATTTTATTTAACATTTATTAACTGGGAAAGTCAGACTTGAAACAAAGCCAATTTTCAGTGGAGGCCAGAGGAGAAACGCTCTAGACACGTCTTTGTAACATGGGAGGAAACCGGGGCACCTGGAGGAAACCCACACAAACGCAGGGAGGACATGCAGACTCTGCACAGAAGGCACTCCAGCCAAGAATCGAACCGGAGAACCTCTTGCTGTAAGGCAACACAACCACTCCACCACTGCGCCATCCAATAATCAGCATAGACAGCACATCCTACAGCAGGAATAAAAAGTAGGCAAAAAAGGAGACAGAGCAACTAAAGATATTTCAAGGACAAAATCCCTGAAGTCCAGCCATTCCAAAGGAGTACCAGGTAACAATTCAGGAAGTTGGAAGGAGGGAGGGTTGTTGAACCAGACAAAAGCAAGACAACACAGATCTAGCCTTATGGTAAGTACATAACTTTTGTATGACATGTCGGCTGTTTTCACATGATTCAAGCTTTGGGATAGATCCCCAAGTTACCAAAACACCTGGGTGGTACCAAGGAAGAACACTACTGAGGATGGTGGAGCCATAGGAGGTACGGCATCTGGACTGTATATCCAACTTTTAGGTGTGAAGGGCAGGCCAAGTTGCTGCTGCACAAATTTCTTCAACAGGGACCCTGCGTAAAATAAGTCACAAAGGTAGCTGCTGCCAGAGTAAAAAGAGCCTTTATTTTTGTGTGTGTGTGTGTGTGTGTGTGTGTGTGTGTGTGTGTGTGTGTGTGTGTGTATGTAATGAATGCTACAGGTTTATAGCTTCATAGGAGATTACTATGCTAACGGCTCAACAGCCCTTACAAGCCTAGATATTACTACACAGATTTTATCCTATTATCGATCCCTAGAGAAAGATAAGAGTCAGCAAACAGGGTTTGGACAGTTTTTACAGACTGCCTCTGTCTATAAGGGACATGGGTGCCACCCCAGGACTGAACATACAATTTCCCAGCCACTGGTCCAGACTGCCCTTGAAGACAGTCAGGGAAGGGCTCTGCTTCATGGTACAATTTCTGGGACACATCTGTCTTTCCAGCATTATCTATTTATGTAAGAGATTAGGTTTAGATCCTTGGAGCAGGTAATTCTCATGAAGATAGTTTTGCAAATATGCAACATTTCCATCAGGGCTTGATCAGTGTGTGCGCCTTGTACATTGGACATAGATCACTCCTCAGTAATCTATAGGAAACTGAATAGACTGACAGGGCTTTTAATTAGTCTGCGTATGACATGTTATACCCTGTTTTTATTTGATGAGAAAACTCTGAGGATGCTCCAGCTGCTGCAGGTGCCTGGTGAGGTAAATGCCAAAGTGTGCATTGTACTCAATTACTGCTCAGATGAGGGCCAAGTACAGTGGTACTATGACATCCTTAGATCTGGATGTCATGCCCTTACTTATAAGTTGAGCCACATAGAAGGATTTCCTCACAACCATGGACACATGGTGGTCAAACTTCAGATTACCATCTAAGTACACACATCTTACCACTGGGTGCACTCTTGGGGGGGGGGGGCACTATCAATGTTGCAATTTGCAGGATGACTTCCAAGATGGATGCACATAGAGTAGCAGCTTAATTCTAGCTCTACAAGTATGAAAACAGAAACTCAGAAGAGAAGGCCTGTAGACTTATGTTTACGACAATTTCAGTAACTGGCTCGTAAGTGTACTGCCTGGATGCCAGGAAAAAAGAAAGAGGACCTGGAAAAATCAGCTACAAAAAATAAGGAAGAAACCGTGACTGGGGAAAGTTCTGCAGCTGTTCAGCAAAAAGGAATGCAACCTCCTGACATGAATTCCAGTAATCTACAGGAAGATACAAGACAACTGCACACAGACCTGGTTAAAATAAAGGAAGCACTGATGGAGTACATCCACACAAACAACAAATGTCTGGGAAAATGGAAAAAGCTTTAAACAATTATTCAAATGAGGTGATAAAGCTGAAAAAATTCAGACATCAAACTGAAGAAAAGGCTGGCGGAATACGAGACTGCTCAAGAAGAGATGCTTCAAAAAATAATAGAATTATAGGATAGAGCATGTAGAGAAAACCTGAGGTTTTCCGCTATACCACAGAAGCTGGAAGGAACTGACATTAATTTTACAAAAGCATAAATAAGCAACTGGACTGGTATTCCAAAGCAGGAGCTGCTAGTTGAAAGGGCACATCATGTATATTGCTCCAAACCTAGCTATGAGAAAGCAACATAGACCTTTAATAGTAAAGATGTAATCTTACCAGCAAGAGGAGTTGACTTTATCAAAACTGCAGCAGAAGGACAAAGTACTAAAAGTGGGAAACAGCAGTGTGTTTGTGGAGAATGACTACTCATTATATACCAGGCAGAGGAGAAGCAAATTTATTCCACTATGCAGGGAATGTTGAGATGCAGGTATGAGATTCAAACTGCTGTACCCAGCTGTCTTTTAAAATATTCTTCCCTGGAGGGACAAAATCAGTTTTTGATGAAGTACATGCTAAGGAGGAAATAAAAGTTTGTCCAACAAAAACTGAGCTGTGAAACGGAAACAAATTCTGCTTCTTGTTCTTCTGGTAATAAAGACCACAGAGAGACTGTACCTGTGGAACTTTTTGCAATGTTTCATCAGAAAATGTTGGAGTGAAGGAAGGGAACATGAGAGTTGACTAGAAGAATCAAGAGTACATTGGAAATGAAGCAGAGACAAGAACTGGGAGATGGAGATGAACGGTAATAAAACTAGTAATGTAATGTGGGATCATAATGCAATAAATGTGTGTGTGAAATACTGTAGAAGAAAATCTGGAAATATTTGACTTTTTCAGAATCTGCTGGACATGTGGGGGACTCTAAAGTATATGCCCTACTATATGTCATTAATGTTCAAAAAGGCTTTGGGGAGGGGGAAACAAAGGATAAAGTTAACTAAGTATTTTCTTACTACCACTGTTTTTGTGGTGTATGATTTTCTTTGCATACTATAAAGCAAAGTTTTTTTTTTTTTTATTTTATTTTTTTTAAGTGTAATGGGGATTGTAAACAGGTGCTGCTGTTTTTCTTTTCTTTCTCCGTACTCTATTTTATTGTTCAGTTTTAAGAAATGTTGGCAATGCAATAGAAAAGTAAGCCTGCTTAAAAGACCATGACAAAAGAAAAATGAATGTGCCTTTTCTCATTCTTGCATGAGGAAACGACTGGATTAAGGACCTTAAATTGATTTTTAATAAGTTTTAAGAGTAATCAAGTAAATGAAAAAGAATACTGAATATTATGAATCTTTTTTCTAGCAAATACATGTATGCTCAAGTAGCAGTTCTGCAGATGGTCTTCATGATTCCATGGAAATAATCTGATAAAGAGGAAATGTTTGCCTGGTTCTCGTGTCTCCAAGGAGACAGTCTGATAAAGAGAAACTGGCTTGCAGGTTGGTGGAGCGCGATTAGCTGAAGAAAAAAAAAAACTGAAGAGAAACTGGCTAGGACATAATGTTCTCTGAAAGCATTCAGTTTTCCCAACTGGGAAAAATGTAGAGTGCAAATAGCTATGTTACAGGAGAGAGACAGAAAGAAATGAACAAGTAAATTTGATAAAAAAGTTTTCAGCATGGTTATTCAGTGGAATACCTGGAACAAAGGAAAACAGGAGTACTTCTATTAATTGCAAGAGGAGCTCCAACAGTGATAGACAATAAAAAAAAAAGATAATGCCAGCTTTGTAGTGCTAAGGGGCTACAGGCAAGGGAGGAGGATTACACTGGCATGTACTTGTATTCCACCTAAAACTGCTATAATGGAGCTTAAGAAAATTCTGGGACAAAATCAGTTTTCAGCCAGGATTATTACTTATAGGTGGGGACTGGAATGTGAGTTGTAAACATGAAGAATGTGTCTGGCGGGCCCAGAAGGGAAGGTATAACAAAGGAGGGTAGATATTTGAAGAAATTTATGAAAATATTTGGCATGGAAGATGCAAATTCAATAGTAGTAGTTCAGAGTGAATTTACATATTATTCCCCAATATATAAAAACTGTGCTAGGCTAGACAGAATTTACATTTTACAGGAATATGTGCATTTAACTGAAGGTCTCTTGTTTGGCATCTACTTCTCTGAAGTACAGGCCAACACTAAGGGACTCTGGCTAACAATGTTCGCAGATGACTGCAAACTAGGAGCCATTACTGAATCCCCAAATGATGTTGATACTCTATAAAAGGGCCTTACAGAAACAGATGCTTGATGCTAGAGCCATGGGCTCAAGCTCAATGCCAAGAAATATACAGTTATCCCCTTTGGGGAAAAAACATGTACCCGTGAATTACCACATAGGTGGCAGTACACTAAACACCGAAAGTGTGATAAGAGACTGAGGGACACAGGTTTACAGTGGTCTCACCTTCAATAAACACATCGCCACAACAGTCAGGAAATCCTTCTATGTGGCACACCTTATCACTAAGGGCTTTTCATCCAGAAAAAAGGAGGTCATTGTCCCACTGTACTCATCCCTCATTAGACCCATTATAGAATACAACGCCCCATTTGGTATGTACCTCTCAAAACATCTGCAACAACTGGAAAGGCCACAGAAATACCTCACTAAGAGAGTCACAGGCCTAAAGCAGATGCCCTATGCTGACCGCCTTAAACTCCAGCTATACTTTGTCGCATATCGTCTACTCTGAGGTGATCTCTGCTTAACATACAAGGTCATGTCAAACCCAGAGCTGTTGGACATGCTACACTTAAAGAAATTCCAATCCCTCAGAGCCGCACGCTCCAGGGATCTAAACCTTGTCATCACAATAAACAAAACATGCTGGAAGGATAGGTTCCTGACCCAGAGACTCCCCAGAGACTGGAATAGACTGCCATACATGTCAAGCAGAGCACCTCTTTGGCCCTCTTCAAAAGGAACCTTGATGATTAAATGGTAGAAAGGAAATTCACCGCAGGGATCACGTCAGTCACCCTGCTAGACAGGGGTCCGAGGAAGTAAATAGTGTGGGAAGAAATAGCCAGGGAATTGTTATGGCTAGGCTTCTATAGGCCCTAGGGCCAATAGCCTAGTACCAACCTATGAACACCCAATAACTATTTCAGATCAATGGCCAATAATAACTAAAACAAAAACACAGAGTAATGAAATAAAAATGAGACACTGGTGCTTTCCCACCTATCTGGGTTGGTAGTGGAGGTTACTCAGGAGCTAGTAGAGAAGATAGAAACTTCTTCAGAAAATACAGCTGGGGAGTGGGATAAATATAAGCTGGAGTTTAAAAATAGGGTGCAAATAAAAGAAATGGAGCTATGGTTAAGAACTAATGAATTTATTTAGAGAGACTAATAAATGTTACAAGTATTGCAGAATAGGGGGAATTTCACAGAACAAGAAGAGGAGCAACTGCAGAACGTTAAACAGAAAATAAGAAGTTATGTACTTACCATAACGTTCCATGTGAGTTGATATTTTTGCCTTCATTACTGATGGGTTCGGAGCCAACCATCGGCTCCGATTCAGCCAAATAGCAAAGCTCGAGGTCTCAAAACAGCTCGAGGCCAAAGCCCTAGCCCACAATACACTACTACATTCCCAAGAACTTGTTTGCCAACTAGTGAAGAAACCTATACCAAATTTCAGGGAAACAAAGCCCAGGGAGGAGGACACCCTCCAGGAAAACCAAAACCAGCATGAAACCTCTTGTGCTTCCAGACATAGGAAGGGTTGTAATAATGAAGGCGAGAATAACAACTTACATGGAATGTTATGGTAAGTACATAACTTCTAAATGTGAAGTTGCTTTGTAATGAGATATAAAGGTATGTGGATTCGACCAGGTGGCAGCTGCACAAATAGAATTCTATGGGCAACCTGGTCAAGAAAGCTGCAGAAGTAGAAACTGCCCTTGTAGAATGAGACTTGACCTTATTGTATAATGCAATACCCGCTTCACTGTAGATAAAGGAGATACAGAGAGCCACTTCGATAAGGTAGTTTTAGAGACAGGTGCACCTTTTCTTGAATCTGAGAAGGAGACAAACAACTGATCAGTCCTTCTGAGATCTTTTGTTCTACCCAAATAAAATCAAAGTTGTCGATGCACATCAAGTTTGTGAAGCATATACTCCAATTTGTTTGAGTGGTTGGGAAAGAAAATGGGCAACTTAATTGTCTGATTTAGAGTGAATTCCAAACATACTTTGGGTAGAAACGAAGGATTCATTCTGGGGGAGACCCTATCTTTATGAAATATCAGATAAGGTGGCTTAATGGAAAGGGCTTGCAATTCTGAAATTCTGCGTGCTGAATGGTAATGGCCACCAAGAAAATGGTCTTCCAAGAAAGATACTTCAGCTCACAAGAAGAGGCAGGTTCAAAGGGTGGAAGAATAATTTTGGATAAGATTAGATTCAAGTTCCAGGGAGTAGTTGGAGATCTGATCGGTGGTTTTAAGTGCATCGTACCCTTCAAAAAAGCCTTAGCCAGCTTATGAGACATACCATTTTCGGATGCACCTAAATGTAAATTGGAAATAGCAGCGAGTTAGACTCGAATGGTCACTGCTGCAGCTCCTTCACTGAACAGTTTAGTCAGGAATTCCAGTATATCAGATATAGTAGCTTGGAAAGGGTCAATGTTATTCTGTTGTGCCCAGATGGAAAACCTTTTCCACTTACTGTGGTAAAGTTTTAGTAGAAGATTTGTGAGATGACAAAAGGATAAGTCGCGCTTCTTCTGATAAATTCTGGAACATGGCTATTCTGGGAATTGGAGCAGCCAAGTTGTCAGTTTGATGGACTGAAGAGAAGGATGAAGAGCTCCTGACGAGTGGGTCAACCGATCCGGCACTGGATCCAGGATCTAAGGCTCCTCTAGCAGATGAGGCTTCAGAAAGGGGAACCAAATTTGACAAGGCCAATATGGGGCAATCAAGGTAAGTGTCCTGCCCAGAAGACTGGCTTTCTGCAATAGTTTGGGAATCAATGAAAAAGGGGAAAGCATAAAGGAGTCCCAGAGGCCAATCATGGACAAGTACGTCCCTCTGGGATTGACCCTGTTGAGGGATCAGGGCAAAGCAGTTGCTGCACTTGGTGTTTGTGGAGGTGGCAAAAAGATCGCAGCAAGGCTGGCACCATCTGCGGAAAACCATTTCCACTATATCGCTCTTGAGAGACGACTCGTGAGGTAGCAGAATAGCTCTGCTGAGTCTGTCCACTATTACGTTGGATTTCCCCGTGATGTGCATTGCAATCAGAAAACGCTGGGTGGACTCTGCCCAATTCCATAATCTCAGAGCCTCTCGACACAGGGGGTAGGATTTGGTTCCTTCTTGTTTGTTGATGTACCAGACTACTGACATGTTGTTCGACTGGATGGCAATCATGCCAAGGGGAAGAAAGTCTTGAAAGGCCTGTAACGCTAGAAGAACCACTCATCTCCAGGACATTGATGTGCAAATGAGCCTTGTGAGTCTACCAAGTACCTTGGGCTGTCCCCGCCCCTGATAATGCCCCCCCCCGATCAGGGAGGTGTCTGTGGTTACCGTTGCAACTAGAGAGGGAAGAAAATGGGCGGCCCATAGTCACAGTCTCAGACGCCACCAGCAGAGGTCTTTCATGCAAGAGTTTGTAATCAAGACTAGATGATTCAAGAGTAATTCCTGAAAGGTCCATTGCGTGAATAGTAGCCATTGAAGATTGTGCATGTGGGATCTCGCAAGGGGTATTGCAATGATTGCTGCTGCCATAGTGCCGAGCAGTTTGAGAATCTGTGATGCTGGTACCTTCCACTTTGACAGTAGATCCACAATCTGTTGTTGGAGGACAATAAGTCTTTCAGGAGGGAGCTTCAGGGACATGCTGACCGTGTCTAAGTCTGCTCTTATAAAGACTGTACGGTGCGATGGCAATAAGGCAGCCTTTTCTAAATTTATTGCAATGCCCAGCTGTGAACATAGATCCCTGGTAGCGTCCCTTGTCCGAATAAGCTGATGCCTGGTGGGGGCAGTAAGGAGCCAGTCGTCCAAGTAAGGAAACACCTGGATTCCTGAATGTCTCAATTGAGTCATGACCACTGTGCCATGCATTTGAACACTCTGGGGGCTGTAATGAGACCAAAGGGCAGTGCCTGAAACTGGAAATGACTGCCTCCCAGCCGGAAGTGCAAATGATCCCTGGATGGCCTGGCCATTTTCATATGGTAGTACGCATCCCGTAGATCGATAGAGCACATCCAATCATCCTTCCCTAAAAATGGGAGAATGGATTGAAGCGTGAGCATCCGGAACTTCGTCTTCACCACATATTTGTTGAGCCTGCTGAGGTCTAAAATAGGTCTCCAGTCCCCTGTCTTCTTTGGTACCAAAAAGAACCTTGAGTAAGTTCCGGATCCTAGCTGGTTTGCCAGGACTGGCTGGATGACTCTTTTTTGCAATAGTTTCTGGACCTCTATGGATGCTATATCCCAAGAACTGGGTGGAACATCTGGGATTCCTTTTGTTGGTCTGGGTTAAGAGTGAAAAGGGATGGAATATCCTCTGGATACAACATTTTGTACCCATCGGTCTTGAGATATTTAGCCAGGTGCCTAGGTACAGAGACAAATGTCCCCAGACTGCCTCCAGAGCAGGACAGTCGGGCCTCCTTTCAGGAGCGCCGATAGGGTTTCCCAAGGAACTGATCCCTGTCACCCTGGTTCTGTGGATCCCCTCTGCCACATGGGCATAGTCTTCCACCATTGCCTCCCCCTCTGCCCCTGGAGGAGACTTCACCTTGCGAGTTCGGAAAGGCTCCTTGGGTCTTACGGAACCATATTTTCCCACCCCATTGGCCTTTTGGATAAGGTCTAGTAGGGGTAGAAAAACTGACTCCAATGGCAGATAGAGTCTTACCGTCTTGCTCACATCTGGTGAGGGTCTCTCTTACTTTTGGTCCAAATAAGGAGAAACCATCAGAAGGGCATTAAACAACAACTTAAAAGGTTCTGCAAATGAACATAAGTGCATCCAGAAAGGTCTCCGCAGAGCGATTCCTGTACTCGCAGCCCTGCTCATTCCATCAGCTGCGTAAGACACGAGATGCATGGACGAATTTACAATGGAATTGAGGTTAGCAAGCTGAGACATCACCTTGTCCATCACCGAGTCGGCTACTGCACCCTGGAGAGTATCTCCAAGCTCCTTGAGGAGATCTCTCTGTAGACGTGTGAAGTGGGTGAGGTAGTTCAAAGACCAAAGTGCAAAGGTCGTAGAACTGAATATGCGCTTCCCGAATCTGTCCATTATCCTAGACTCGCTATTAGGATGGACAGAAGTAGAAGTCTCCAACATCTCCTGTTTAGTGGCCGCCACCACCACCATGACATCAACTGCTACGGGTCTAGATAAAAATGACTTGTCATGGGGTGCTAATATGTACTTGTTTGGCCTTCTAGGAACAGGCTCCATAGAATCTGGTGACTCCCACGCCCTTTGAGACAAAAGGTCCATCAACTCATCAAAGGGTGGAGACACCTAAGAGGTGGAGGGTTGGGACCCAAAAGCCTTCAGGAGCACCAACCCTTCCACAGTAGGGTTTTGGGGCTGCCAGTCCCCCGTCTGCTTAAGGATTTCAAGGATATCTCTGAAGGAAATATCCTCAGAGGGGACCCTTCCGATTCCTCCAAATCTGTGTAAAACGTGATGGATTCCTGACGGGAATCTAGATGTCTCCTCTTATATAGCCTCTTCCGAGGAACCTCCTCAGTGGGAATCTCTGGGGAGATCTCGGAAGAGCAGGGTTCCCCCAAAGGGGAGTCCTGAGGCTCTGGGTCCCTATGCTTGCAGGGAACCTGTGGTTGCGGAGAAGAAGCCAGTACCTTTCAGGAGGAGGTGGCCATATCAGAGGTTGTGTAAGCCATGGGGGACAAAGCCCTCATGGCATTGAAGGCCCCATGGCTGTGATGCGAGGAAGCACCCGGGTCCGAAGACACCGAAGTCTCCTCCTGCACCAGAACCACCAGTTCCGAGCCAGAGGTAGGAGCCGAACTCATCCATTTCGAAGCCCAAAGAGGAACAGTTGGAACAGACGTATACAGTAGAGCACAAAAACGTAGCACAACAACTCAGGCAACATAAGTAGAAAAGGTTGTTGCCAAGCTTAGGGAGCCTATAACAAGGAAAGTAACAGGAGATTCTGTAGAGGTATTAGAAATATTTCAGAAATTCTAAGTCTGTATAAAGCAGAGAAATATGGAAATCAAGAAAAGGAACAAATGGAAATGTTTATGGAAGAATTAAATATGCCAAGGTTAGAGGAAGATGAGGCTCAATTACCAACAGTTAGGATAGGAGGAGTTGAGATAAAAATTGTGATGTATAATCAATGTAATCCGCAGGAATAGATGGGATTCCTGTGGAAGTTTGAAAGCTAGGAGGGAAAAGCTGACAAAGATCTGGGAGGTTTTGTTTAACAGCATTCTAAGACGAGCAGAAGTACCAACATCCTGGAAGAAAGCAGTGGTAACGGAAATACCTAAAGAGGGCAAAGGTCCATCAGACCCAGCTTCCAGTATTGGCCCATTTCAATACTAAACCTTGATTATAAAAGTGTTCATATCTATAATGGCTACAAGAATGACAAAAGCAATATCAAAATTGATAGATCTGGATCAATGTGGTTTTGGGGAGGGCAGACAAACATTTGACAACATTAACAGAACACTGAAGACCCAGAGGGAAGCAGAATGTAAGAAAATACCACTGTTTTGTTGGGTCATGAAACAGACAAAACATCTGACAGAGTAATCTGGGACTTTATGAGCAGGGCACTTGAAGCACTTGCATTTCCTGAAAAAAAATGCAAGGTTGTTTAGGAGGATGTATGAGGGATCGGAGGCAAAAATGAAAGTAGGTAAGGTCCTGTCTGATAAGTTCTGCTTGAACAGAGGAACCACGCAGGGGTGTTCTCTTTCCCCCTTTGTTATTTGATTTATATTCAGAACCACCGGCAAAGAAAATAAGAGACTCAGAAATTCAAGGATATAATTGGTGCTGTAGTCAAGAAAGGGTGGCTCTATTTGCAGATGATATTTTATACATGACAAAACCAGAAAGAGACATTACAGTGTTCTGGAACATTTTGGGACAGTTTCAAAATTTTGGGATACACAACTAATGAAGCTAAAAAAAAGGCAATAGCAGTAAGTTATGTACCCACACAAGAGCTGGTTCAGCAATATTTATATTTATGGGGGCATGCTAAAATGAAGTATTTAGGGGTATGAATTAAAAATGATTCTGGTGTGGCAGCTAAAGACATGTGGGAAGAGAGTAATGAAAAGCTGATACAAACACTGAGAAATGGAAGCTTTGTTATATGGATAGCAAGAAACAAGAAGTCAAAATGGTTTTAGTCCCTTCAGTCTTATACACAGGTCAGGTGCATTTGTATCAACCAGAGGAGATGTTGTGGATAGCAATTAAACAGCTGAAAGACTATCTGGGAGGGGAGGATGGCAAGAGTCAAGTGGGATAAGCTGATTCTTACAGTAGAACAGGGTCGATTGGGATTACCCAATTTGAAGGGGTATTACAGAGCACAGTTAAGGCTCCTATACACAGCATAAGCAGAAAACTATAATTCAAATCGGAAAGAGATTATGTTGAAACGGGAGGGGCTGAAGACACAAGGAGAGACTGGGATTTTGAATGCAGGCCTTTAAAGAGAACAATAATAAAGAAAATGAATGAAATCCATAAAGTAGCAGAAAGTATTCTACGAACTAAGCCAACATGGGAATGGAGAAAGATTCTGCTGACAGGGATGACTGCAATTCGGAATATAGACAACAGGCAAGAGGGGGCTAGAATTTATTGGAGAAAACTGGCAAAGGAACCAAGGTATTGGGAGCAAATAACTCGAGAGGGAAAGGTAACAATGGAAAGAGGCTGAGAATGTATTTGGACTGCAGGTTAGAGATTCCCTTCACTATCACGGACTGATATCTGTGTATAGGTAAAGAGAAAGAAATGGGGGGTCCTAAATGAAATACTGGCACTGGTACAGTTTTTAGTAGAATCTAGAACAGAAGCTGCATTAAAAAGGAATTAGTAGAGCATATAAAATATTGCATGATATGTATAAGAATCAGAGGAGATAAAGAATTGCGAAGAGACTGAATAAGCAATTCACAAAGAAACAATGGGGGGATATATGTATGCCTCCCAAAAATGTAACAAAATCCAGAAAATTTGGGATTTTTGCTTGGAAATGTTTACATGGGTATTTTTATACCCAAAGTAGACTCCACAAAATTTTCCTTTAGGTAGACAGCTAATGCTGGAGGTGTGATAGGGACAAAAGAGGTACTTGGGAACATATTTTCTGGGAGTGCAGTGGGTTGGCAGACCAAGGATTCCCTGCGGGATGCACTGTCGGAGATGCTGGGTGGGCAGACTGAAGCGACGAGGAGATGATTTTTCTGAGCTGTGATACAATAATGGAATTGCCCAGACATGGTAAGGCCTTGCTGTGTCTAATTATGGTGGCTGCCTAAAAAGCAACTCTACAAAATGGAAATCAATATCTAAACCAACTATATTGGAACAGAGAATATAACAGCAGAGATGAAACAACTGGAACTGAGATCTTTAGAAAAGGGTAGTGGCAAACAACATAGGAAAAAATGGGAATTGTGGGAACTATACATACATGGGAGGAATGAGTTTTAAAAGAAGACAGGACTTGAATGAGCTATGTAATGTTGGACTGAAAATGATTAAATAGATTATAAGTAATGTATAATATTTGCAAATTGGAGTGTGTCAGTATAGTTTGTGATGTAAAATGCTTGTAACTAGGATTGTGTTGGTGTGATTTGTTTTCATTTATATAAGTGCTTGAGTGTTTAAAAAAGGGAGTAAGAATTGAATCATTTATGTAATGTTGCTTAGGTCACATGATATAGAGCAATATATGTAAAGTATAATGTTCGTTAATGTTAATTTATTAATGCAGTTTGATTACTTTTGTATAAATGTAAATTGCCTATGACACAAGTGATAATTCAGTAAGGATGTGTTTAAAAAAACGTTGTACTTGACTTCCCAAAGGGTATTATTATGCACTTCCCATTTAGTGTGAGGCCATGGCTGTGACACCAATCACTAGTCTGTGCCAGACCTTTCTTTTGGATATCATCATTTAGGGAGTTGATTGACCCCAACTTGCAGTCATCGACAAACTTAATCAGCCAAAGGCCATCTTCATTTGCCTTGACATCTGAGAAGTATACCCCAAACAAGAGGGGGCCCAGCACTAAACCCTATGGTACTCGACTGGTGACTGGCCTCTAGCTGGATGTGGTTTCCCCCACTCTAACAACGTATATCCTATCTGTGAGCCATCTGGCTATCCCATCTGATGATGTAGAGGTGCATGCATAATTTTGGGAGTACATCTGTAATACCCAAATGAGGTATTGTGTCAAATGCCTTGGCATGCGCTGTCTTACCCTCATCCATGGTCTTGACCTTTTCAAAAAAGTCCACCAGAATGAGCAGGCATGACCTGGCCTTCATGAAGCCGAACTGGGTTGGATCTAGAGTCTGGAGATTTCTTCTGCCATTGTTAATCAGGTCCATGATCATCCTTTCCATAGCGCTACATATGAGGTCAGACTTGTCACTAGTTTCCCCGAGTCCATTGATGCCCCCCCCCCTTATGCAGAGGGATGACTGTTGTTGTCCTCCACTCTAATAGGACAAAATCTGTCTGGAGACTGTGGCTAAGTAGAGATCTGACTGCATCTGCTAGGGTATCTTTCAAGCTATTTTAATAGGCACCCTGGGGTTTCAACAGAGGTCACTGATACTGTGCTTCTAGTTTTAGAGAGCGCAGTGATGACCATTCTTTTGTGATAACAGGCAAAGGAATGGAAGGGGCTATTTCATGAAGAGTGACAGGATGTGATGAAGGGGTGAAACAAGAGCTGAATGTATCAGCTAGCAGGTTTGCTATTTCTTCTGGATGAGTATAGGTGATGCCATCTACAGCCAACTCCACACATTGTTGAGCATTTCCCCTTAAGATTTTGGGCATAACTAAACATGCTTTTTAATTCTCCTTTGCTTACTGTAGTCTCATGTTTAGCTTTTGAAAACTTGACTAGTTCCCCAATTTGTCGGTTGAGACTAATCTAATAAGGTATTTTTTTTTTCTCTGCTATACAACTTCCCACTTCTAGACAGGAATTTCTTCCTTCTATTGTATAGTCCATTTATGCCAGGGGTCCACCAGGGTGACTTGTTTTTCTGGCTAGACCAGAGTTTAGCTCATTCAGCTACTGCCATTTCTATGCAGTTAAGTTGTTGTACAACGCATTTGAGTATGCTCCTGCATAGGCCTCCATTTTTTAGGGGTTGGGGGAGCTTTAAAATTACCTGTACTATCATTTAATAGAAGAAAAATGATTCAGGGTTTTAGGGCTTGATGGGGGTTCTGTCATTACATTTACTTCACTAGAGACTGATTTATAAACCAAATTTATTAATGAGGGGACTATGCGGGGGGGGGGTGCAATGGTCCAACCATGGCTGTACTATGTTAAGGATATTTGAGCCCCTAGTGAAAGTGCAGATGAACTGTTCTAGAGCATTTGCACTGACAAAAGTCCAGGAATTTCTGAGCCTGCATATTAGTGGCCGTGTGTGTGTTTCCCATTTTATGGAGGGGTAGTTAAAATTGCCCATGAGTAGTGTGCTGGGCTGAATGGTAAGTGATACTAGTAACTTCAGGTATGCATAGTGGTTTTTATAGTTCATGTTTGGGGACCTGTAGCTGGCAATGATATGATCGGGGATTTCTGCTCGTGGTCAGCTGGACATGGAGTATCTCAAGCAGGTCATCCTGCTTGACCAGTCTTGGTGGGACTGTTTTTTCATTTTTTTTTTCCTTTTCAAAGGGTGGTCTGAATGTGTAACAGGCATCACAGTCTTGCACTGCCAGGGTGCTTTCCACAGCCTTGAACCACATCTCTAACTGCACAAACATGAGCTTTCTCCCCAGGGCAAGAAGAGCTTCCAGAGTGCAGTTCCTTGGTAAGACTCCTAGCACTGAGCAGTAGTACCTTCAGCTTGGCAGTAGAAGAATTTTTTTATGTTTGTAGGTCTGGTGGTTTGGCACTGCCTAAGAAATGGCACTATGGAGGTGGCGAATGCCATGGCTAGCATTCAAACCATAGCTGCGACAGGTGCAGACCACCTCTGGCAAATCAGCATGGTCTGTCAATCACATCATCCCAAGCTGGCAAATACTGGATCCCCTGGGAATGACACCAGTAGCTAAGCCAATTATTGAAGTCAATCATTTTCTGTTTGTATTTTGGTATCTTTCTTGGGGAGGGAAGAATGTTACTCAATACAAGATTCATATCCACCTGTGACACATTCAGAGAGATCCATAATATCTCCCTTCATAAAGTCCAGAGAGGTAAGTTTCAGGTCCTTTACACCTATATATGGAGCATGACCAAGTCACACTGGTACTTGTGGTTGAGTGACTTGAGTACTTGCATGATCTGGTGAATCCTGGTTGCTGACGGGCAACTGACTGTAACCCTCTCTTTATCCAACCTGGTGCGTGTCTCACGATGGAGTCTTCTATGACCGAGATATTTGAATATGTGGTGTTTTGCTTTAGGAGATTGCTTGTGGAGACATTGTGATGTGTATTTTTATATGTAGTACTTTATCAGCTTGATTTTGTTTGCATGTGGTTTCTGAGGGCAGCATACGGAAGGCATCTGAGGTTTAGGTAAGTTAGTTGCGAGTAACTCCGCATATGTGGGTTTGTGTGACGAGACCTTATTTAGTGAGGGATATGCATGTGCTGACACCCTGTTTGTCATTTGATTTGTCAGTATGAGAGAGTCGTGTCTCAAGTTTCATAGTGTAACTACATCTCTCACATACTGTGTTTCAGGATTAGGTGGTTGTCAGTATACATCAGACAATTGCTATTTTGCCTCAGGATACCCATGCCCACCAGGCTGGCCACAGAGGTAGAAGGAAGTGCCTATGTGTGGTTTTAGGTTTTTTTCCTGTGGGTTTAACCTGGGAAAAGAGTGGGGAGATTTAACTGGACCGGGATGATAGTACATGGACAAAGAATGGGTGCTGCACTCAGTGTGAACTGCAGCGATCTAACAAAGTGATACTGCTCTGTGCACAACTCAGATGCTCCTAGAGCAGCAGGGGGATTGGACTGTCAATTATACAAACAGAAAGCCACCTAGCCAGAGTGATTTTTGAAATATTTTGTTCAATTTTTGCTTTAGAAATTAGCTGATCAGATTTTCTAATGTCTCCAGTCCTGCGTAAATAAAACCGGAGTTGTCAGTGAACATCTTGAAAGTGCAAGGTGTACTTTTACATTAGAAAATTTTGGTAAGAATACTTGTAGGCTGACAGTCTGCTTAAGGTTCACCTCTGATACTACCTTTGGGTAGAAATTGGGATTTGTTCTCCATTACACCCTATCCTTACAGAAGACGCAAGACAATGATTGCAATTCTGAGATCCTCCTTTCAGAAGTAACAGCCACCATAAAAATGTTATTCTGAGAGAAATCTCAACTCCACTGGGGATGCCAGTTCAAAAAGAGCTTGAGTTAAAGCCCGCAGCATAATGGAAATGCCCACGAAGGAACTGGATTCCCTATTAGGAACCCTCAAGAGGAAAGTTCCATTTTGAAAAGCCTTTGAAATTTTTAGGGAAGCAATGGGAGGCTGATTGTGGCTAATGTGAAAGTTGGAAAGAGTTGTGAGCCGAACCTTAATTGCAGAAAAGCTGGAGCCGGTTTAGAAAAGATCTGAGAAGTCCAAGATGAATGGAAGAGGTGCTGAAATGGGATCTACTCCCTTTGAAATGTCCAAATAGTAAACCTTTTCTCTTTGCTAAGGTAAACCTTTCTAGAATTGGGCTTTTGTGAAGTTGAAAAAATAAGAATCATAGAAGCAGACAGGCTGGCATCTCTGGCCACTGTTGGAACAGAAGAAACCATGCAGTTAGTTTCAAGGTGTTTAGATCCTGGTGAGGCTGTGCGAATTCTGACTAAGAAGATATGTACGACAGTCCACCATTCAGGGGGGATGCATCAGACGAGGCCAGGGAGAGGGGAAGCAAACCTGTCAGGGCCAAAAGGGGGCAATCAGGATTACTCTGGCCTTGAACCTTCTGGGTTATTGAATAAAAATGGTTATCAGAGGTATGGGGAAGTGCATACAGACTTGGGGCAAACCGTGGACTAGGACAATCCTCTGTGATAACCTGTGCAAAGGTCAGGGCAAAGTAACTGCTGCATTTTTTTTTTTTTTTTTTTTTTAGGTATGAAGCAAAACAAATCACAGCAAGCTTGGCTTTAGTGACTGACCATCTGCATCACCACTGTTTGAGGGACCGTTCATGAAGCAGAAGGGACGTGCTGAGCTTGTTTGCTAGAACAGTCCTCCTTGCAAAGTGGGTATGAGCGTGTTCCTCTTTGCTTATATGCATGTACCACACTAATGCCATTTTGTCTGTGTCTTGAAAAGCCTGTAATGCAAGGAGGACTGTCCTCATCTTCAAGACTGATGTGAAGACTGACGTCCACAGATGACCAAGAGAAGTGCCCATGGTCACTGTAGCCATAGGAGAAGGCAAGGAGAATGGTTCTCTATTAGAAGACCGAAGGCGCGTTCTTTTAAATGCGTCTTGGTCGAACTCAAAAGCTTGAAATGGCAAAATATCGAAGCGGCTTTTAAGCAAATTCTTTCCCTGGGAAAGAATTCGCTTGGCCGCTTCATTACTTTGCCGTTTTCGGCACTGTAGTGCAGTCTCGGAGTTGGTATATTTAAGTAGGGGGGGTGGGAGGTGAAGCCCATTACTTAATGTAATGTTTAATGTATGTTTTTGTTTTTTTTTTTGGTTGTTGAAACAGTAATTTTTTCCCTAGGAAATAAATTGCTGTTCTGACAGTTCGAAATCGAAAGCTTTCGCTTACATAGGGTCGATTAATCACCATTTGCTTTTTGAAGCGTTCGGTGATCTAATATAGACCCAAGGAGAATTATCAGACATCACTCTGTAGGTCAACCACTTACTGATGTGTCCTGCCTATGGATGTCATACAAATGTGAGTATACAATGGAATTCAACATTATTGACCATTCAATTGACAGGGTCCATTGCAGCACTTTCATGTAATGTCTTAGAGGAACTACTGTGGTCACTGTGGCCATCAGCTCCAATAGCAGAAGGAGGAGTCTGACAGGAGTACAGATGTTAAAGAACTTTAGGTACCTGGCATAAAGATGAAATCCTGACATGTGGAAGTTCGGCTATTTTACTGTGGTTAGGTGACCTCTTATGAATTCTATCTGATGCACATGTGCCAACTGACTTTTTGTTGTAGAAGATGGAGCAAGAAGTCCCTTTGTTGAGTCAGATCATCATTGGTTGGAGCAGTAATGAGCTGTCTATAAATATGGGAATGCCTGGTACCTCAGTAGTCTGAGTTATGATGCTACCATTGCCATGTATTATTTAAGCACCTGAGGGAGGCCGTGCTGAGACCAAAAGGCGCTGCTCTGAACTGAAAATGACTGGCTTCAGTCGGAAATGGAGAAATCACCTGGACTGCCTCATCACCTTGATATGTCAGTAGCCATCCTGGAAAGCTATACAGCACATCCAGTTGTCCTTTCTCAAGAGAGCTATAATGAAATGAACCATGACCATTAGAAACTGTCTGTTGCACAAACTGATTGAGGCAGCTTAGGTTCAAGATTGTCGTGAGGCCCAGTTTTCTTCAAAACTAAAAAGAACTTTGAATAGACTCCAGATCCTAATTGGTTGGTGGTGGTGGTGGGGGGGGGTACCTGCTGGTTGACTCTTTTTCAAACAGCTTTTCTATTTCTGCTGTTGCAGATTCCATCTGAAGGGGTGATACACTAGGAACCCTTCTTTATTTCTATGGAGGGGAAACAGAAAATGGTGTAGCCCCTACTGATTATCTTCAGCACCCATGTACTGTGAGAGAATGGTACAGCCCCTACTGATTATCCTCAGCACCCATGTACTGTGAGAGAATGGTACAGCCCCTACTGATTATCCTCAGCACCCATGTACTGTGAGAGAATGGTACAGTCCCTACTGATTATCTTCAGCACCCATGTACTGTGAGAGAATGGTACAGCCCCTACTGATTATCCTCAGCACCCACGTACTGTGAGAGAATGGTACAGCCCCTACTGATTATCCTCAGCACCCATGTACTGTGAGAGAATGGTACAGCCCCTACTGATTATCCTCAGCACCCATGTACTGTGAGAGAATGGTACAGCCCCTACTGATTATCCTCAGCACCCATGTACTGTGAGAGAATGGTACAGCCCCTACTGATTATCATCAGCACCCATGTACTGTGAGAGAATGGTACAGCCCCTACTGATTATCCTCAGCACCCATGTATTGTGTGATGGCCTACCAGACTGGAGAGTGCAGGGACAAATGTCCCTCAACTGCCTCCAAAGTACAACAGTCAGTAGTGCTGGCAGCATTTCTCAGTGAAAGGACCACGAAATCCTTAATTCTGGTGTCCACTTCTACTTTTTGTTGAAACTGCCACCCCACCCAGGTCTGTTTCCAAGAGGGTCTTTTTTTAGAACTCTGAGATTATTCTGAATTGCATCCTCTTTTTCCTTCTCTAGTTCCTAGCAAATGTCCTCAAAAGGGTAGAGAGGTGGAATCCCATGGCAGACAGCATTTACCATCTTGCTCGCTCCTTTTGGGTCCCTCTAACCTTCAGTTTGAAGAGTGTCGAACTTTCAAAAGGGCCATTGATAAACAACCTCTTGAAGCATTCCACTTAATCACATAACCGCATCCAGGCAGGACATCAGATGGCTATGCCGGTTCCTGCTGCTTCAGACATACAATCAGCTGCATTAGAAAGCAAATGCATGGATACACTGGATGTTGAATAGAAGGCATACAATTTGGACGCCACTGATTTGTGGATGTTGTGGTAAGTCAGCAGAGTGGGACTTGAGCTCTGTGGTCAGGTCCTTCTGGAAACATGTCACATGGGCAAGATATTTCAGTGCTCTTAGTGCAAAGGTCATGATGCATGTGCCAGTCTCCCAAACCTGTCCAACACCCTTTTTATTCTCTGTTAGGGGGATGGACAAATGAACTCACTTCAGAGAATTCCTTTTTCGCGACCATCACCACAACCTCGGTATCAACCGGGGGAACCTTGCTCTGCGGTATCAACCGGGGGAACCTTGCTCTGCGGTATCAACCGGGGGAACCTCGGTATCAACCGGGGGAACCTTGCTCCGCGGTATCAACCGGGGGAACCTTGCTCCGCTGTATCAACCGGGGGAACCTTGCTCCGCTGTATCAACCGGGGGAACCTTGCTCCGCGGTACCAACTGGGGGAACTTTGCTCCGCGGTATCAACCGGGGGAACCTTGCTCCGCGGTATCAACCGGGGGAACCTTGCTCCACGGTATCAACCGGGGGAACCTTGCTCCAGTGCTCTTCTGTCCTTTGGTGCGAGCAAGATCTCATCAGGTTTCCTCGGGACCACCTCCATCACATCAGGATACTTCCATGCCTAATGCACCAGCAGAACTATGAGGTCATCAACAACTGACACCACCAGCCAAGAGGTAGAAGACCCAGCCCCAAAAGCCTCAAGGAACACAGACTCCTCTCAGGAGAGGGTCCATCAGTAGCCAAATCCACTCTGTCTCATCAATTCAAGAATATCAATGAAAGTGATTCCTCTCCGAGGGAATCATGGGGACCCTTCTCTGTCATCCAAGTCTATTTTCTGTGACAGACTCCAGAAAGGAGTCCAAATGTATCCTTTGACATGCCTATATCCAAGGAACCCATCATGTCTAGGCTTCTTCAGAGTGCATGGAATTAGACTGGGAACTCACTTGGTGAGTATCCCCAAGGCTTAAGAGGCTGACTGTCCCAAGTGATTAGAATGTGGGAGCTCAGATGCAGTATCTATCAGAGGCTGTGATGGAGCCAAGCATGGGAGAGTGACCTCCTCTCTGTCTGGAGTCTTTCAAGTGCCCTGAATGCGAGGATGCAATAGGAACCAAAGTAGTACGAGAAGGAATAACCTCCGCTCCAAACCACCCCAGTTCTGAGACCAAAAAATAGTGTACGAACACCAGGGCCCAGAGAGGATGAGGCTGATCCAATAACTTCAGAGTTGATCCCCACCAAGTATCAGCGCCGAAGCTTTGGTTCAAAGTCTTGTCCTGATTCGACAACAATGGAGTCAGAGTAAAGGATACAGTTACATTAGAAATCAAGAAAACTATCGTCTCTGTTGAAGGTGCTCTGTGAAGGCTCAGATCTGTAGACTTCAGATTCAAAGGCTAGACCAGAACTGGAGACAACAATGGCAGGGTGCAGGGAGGGCCCCCGGTTGAATCTGCTTCCAGAGGAACCTCTGCATCATTGTCAACATCCACTTAAGTGATGCTGCTCGTGGATGAAACCACTGAAAGTGGATGGTATTAATGCAGCATGGAGGCACTGTCGGCATATGGATTCAACTGGTTTCAAGATCTGAGTGCTTTGGAGTTTTCCAAGCTGGACCTAAAAGTTCCAAAGAATATTTTCTAAATTTCTTTTCTCACTCCTCCTCCTGTTTGTTTTCCTTTTCTGCTTCTTCAAGGAGCACTTTTACAAGGAACAGTGGGCAGATATTGCCAAGTCAAGATGTGCCATGCTGATACACTCCTACCCACGAAGACTGAATGCTGTAATTAAATCAAAAGTGCTTCAACAAAGTATTAGTTTAAGAGTGTGGACACTTATGCAGCCAGCTTATTGTACTTTTTTATTTTTTTCCCCTAACAGATTTGTTTGTTTTGCAATTGAATTGTACAGGTTATAAAGGTGGGAAAAGTTCTGAAAATATTTATTCCGGTCTCATTTTTTTATATAACAAAAACCTGGCATTTTAACAGGGGTGTGTGCACTTTTTATATCCACTGTAGTATCTGAGTTGTCTATGAACATCTAAGGGTGTGGGGAATCTTCTCACTGGAGGATGGGAAAATGGGAAGAAGGCAGGAAGATTGATAGCCCGATTCAAGGATAACTCATTAACCACCTAGGGCATGAAGGATGGGTTAGCCTAATGAGAAATCCTATCCCTATGAAAGACAGTGAAGGGAGAAGAGGCCAGAGCTCAGAAACTCTACTGGCAGAGGTAATAGCTACTAGGAGAACCACTTTCCATGTGCAGTGCAGCAGGGAGGATGACATTGCTGGTTTGATGGGGGCTAGGGTAAGTTTTTCCAGGACAAAATTTAGATCCCAAGGAGGGGGCACTGGTTTCTTTGGTGGTTAATGTAAAGCACGTCTTTTAGGAACAGTTTGACTTCCAACCAAGAAGCCAAGGGAGGAGACATAGGTAAATAATGCTGAGACAGCAGACAGATGTGCCTTAATTGAGGAATACGACAAGCCACTCCATTAATTCACACAGATGAGACAAAACCACTGACACCTCTACAGACAGTAGTTGCGCGCGTTTAAGACAACAGAAGGGAAAACCTCTTCCATTTGGAGACATATAATTTCCTATTAGGGGGTTTTCTGGCCTGCTGCAGATCTTGTAGCATGTCCTCAGTGTAAAGGTCTCTGAAGGAAATTAAAGCCCTATCACCCACAGAGTCAAGTTTAGGGTTGATATTTGTGGATACACTAGAGTTCCTTTGTCCTGTGCGAGTAGGTCCATCCTATAGGGTAACTTGTGGCGATTCCCCTTGGCTAAATGTAGGAGAAGGGGGAACCAATGCTGTCTTGGCCAAAAGGGTGCCACCAGCAAGATTTCCGGTTGCTCCTGATGAATTTTCAGCAGAAACTTCTCAATGAGTGGAAAGGGAGGGAATATGTAAAGAAACATCCCCTTCCATGAAAGAGATAGTGTGTCCACCTTCCATGTCGCAGGATGTGGATTCCTGGCAGAATACTTGGGAAGCTGTCTGTTCATGGGGAGGCAAAGATCTAAGGGATGGGTCTCTATGTTATAAGAGCGAGGATTGAAATATTCGACCACCATATGGGTGACACCAAATAGTCGAATATTAAAAACCTTGCAAGTGTGAACGGAGATCGCCATAGGGAATTCTTCCCTTTATTTCACCGTAGTGCAATCTCGGAGTTGGTATATTTAAGTAGCAGGGGGTGTGGGGGGTGCAGGGGGGCTTGCCCCCCTACTCAGAGCGATCAGGTAGGTTTTTCTTTTACTTTTACATTTTTTATTTTCGTTATAATGTTTCACAACTTCTCTCATATGGTGTCACCCATACGGTGTTCGAAGTTGTGAAACTTCGTTCTTATAATATAGACCCCTGAGGGATACCCCATTGATGGACAAAGTCCAGAAGCACATCCCTGTTCAACATCCACTCATGGGATTGAGTCATGGACCTGCTTAGAGAGTCTGCCATCACATTCTGAGCTGAGGGAATGTATACAGCCTGGAGGGAAACCTGACTCTGCTGGGCTTTCTCCCAGGCGTCTAATGCCAGTCTGCAGAGGAGATGGGAGTTTATCCCTCTCTGGTTGTTGATGTGCCAAAGGATGGTGGCATTGTCTGTGAACCACTTTAGAACCCCTGGTGAAATCCTGGACTTGAAGACTTTGAGGGCAAAGATCAAAGCTCTCATTTCCTTTATGTTGATGTTCTTTTGTCTGAGGAGGGGGACCACACATCCCTGACCTTCTAGTGTTCCAGAGCTGCATCCCATCCTGTGTCTGATGCATCCGTGTACAGATCCTGGGTGGGTGGAAGTGGTTGAAGGGGTAGGTCTGGATATATGAAGACCTGGAAAATCCACTACTCAAACTCTTTTGTCAAACAAGGTAGGAGGGGACAACAAAATTCCAGAGGGTCAGTGTGTTCCAAACTGTTCTCAGGAACCACTCAAATTTCCTCATGTGTAGTCTGGGAAAGGGAAACATTGGAGTAGTTGAGGCCACAAACCCAGGAGGCACAGGAACTTCCTGGCAGTCAGGGACTGAAGTGGCATTAGGTCCTGGAAATAGAAGGTGAGAGAGGATCTTTTCTGGTGGGTAAATAAGCTATTATTGTGCCTGTTGGAATCCTGCACCCCAAGAAGACATGATCCTGGGAGGGAATCTAGGAAGACCTTTGGAGGTTGATGGTAAACCCTAGCCCTCTCAGAAGGGACATTGTATAGAAAAGATTGTCCAGGGGTATTTCTGGAGATGGGGCATGGAGGACCAGGTTGTCCAAAAAATAGAATTATCTGTATGCCCTGCAGTCTGCAGTGGGCTATAACAGGGGCTAAACATTTTGTGAATACCCTCGGTGCCATAGCTAGACCAAAGGGCAAAGAATGAAACTGAAAATGAGAGGAAGCCACAGAAAAGTGAAGCAAATCTCCTGAACTGCTGGTGAATGGGGATGAAGACAGGCATCTTATGTCCAATGCCACCATGAAGCCCTGGGGAAGAATAAGAGGGAGTAGAGTGGGTAGAGTCCGTATGCAAAAGGTGGGAACTTTTAGAAAGGGGTTTAAATGGGGAAAGGTCTAAGATGGGCCGCCAAGGGCCATCCTTTCTTGGGACCAGAAACATCCTGGAGTAAAATCCTTTTCCCCTTTGGTTTGGTGGCACATCCTGGACTGTCCCCTGAGAAAGAAGAGAGGAGAGGACTAGTGGAAAGAATTCCAATTAGTCCTGTGGGGGTTGTGGGATTCCCTTGAAGGTAGGAAGGGTTTCCCATACCATGTAGTAAACTTGGTCGATGATGGAGAAGACCCAAGAGTCGTGGGTTATCTATGCCCAAGATGGGAGGGAAAGAGAGAGAGAGACAAAGAGAAAGGGGGGTAGATGGGTCTGGGACCTGGTAGTTACAGACTAGCAGGTTTGGCCTGAAAAGGCAGTTTCTGAAAGTATGTGGAAGAAGCAGACTTAGGAGGAGCCTGTCTCCTAGCATCCCTCTTACCTTTGGGTGGGAGAGATTTGGAGGTGGTTCGGGTGGGGTAGTTTCTCTGGAAGCGGGGTACAGGGGGAGACAAAAATGTGTTTTAAACCCTGGAGTTCCTTCCACTTTTCCTGAAGAGTTTTAAAAAGATCTGCAGCTGCAGTGCCAAATAAGGCCTTGTGTCCAGAGGGGCATCCATGAGCTTAGCTTTGATATCATCTGGTAAGAGTTGTAATCTAAGCCATGAACACCTTCTCAAGACTGACCCCGTAGCTGCAGTCTTAGATGAAGCCTCCCACTGCATCATAACTACATCTGATGGAGTGCCTAGTAACCTGGAAGCAGGAATTAAGGATGCTGGAAAGCTTGGTTTTGTTGGGAGAATCTGGAAACTCTGATAGGAGTTTCTCTGCATCTGCCAAAAGAGCCAGGGAATATTTGGCCATATGGGTCTGATCATTGCTCTAAAGGCCAATATTGCAGAACTATACACTTTTTCCCCCCAGTCTCTCCATTACCTTGCTCTCCTTATCAGAGGGAGAGAGAAAAGATAAGTTTGGAAGCTTTACCTGCTGCCACTGATATAGTAGCTGGGTCAGCCAAGGGTACCTTAGAAAGGAATTTGGCATCCTAAAGCACCTTGTAAAACCTGCCAGGATGCTTCAGAGCCGGGGACTAGGAGTCTGGGCACTTGGAAGCTGCAGTGAAGGCATCCAAGAAGGCTGGCAGGACGGGAGGGATGGCTGAAGGATTAGGGGATTCCATCTGTAGGAGGTCTTAGTACTGCTTCTGAATCTCAGAAACCTGGCAGCAATCCCACTTAAAGTCCTTCAATCTTCAAAATGGTCTTTCCAAAGGAAATATCCTCCTCAAGGGAATCCATACCATTAGATTCCTCCTCTGGGGAGGCATAACCCAGAGGAGAAGCAATTTGATTAGAGTAGGCCAGAGATTCATCCCCTGATTAATTGTCCTCCTCAGAAGAGGCATCCTTTGCAGGCTACCTCAAAGGGGTAGAAGGAGAAAGGGCCAGTGCTGGAAAAGAAGTGGCTGACTTCTGCCAGAGGGCCTTGAAGGCATTAAAGAGGCCTTGTGTAAAGGCCTGCAGTCAGGAGTTCAGAAGCCTGGTCCTGAAGGGCCAGAAAAATGTTTAATTTTCAGTTTCTCCTCAGGAGCCAGGCGATGAAAGACAGAAAGGCCTGACGTCAGGTGACATTCCACGATGTCTGTAGGAACATCTTCATGGTCAATGATTTGTGTGACACCACATGGGCCTTCAGAAATAACCAGCCATGGTCTCCCCATCCCCTGGCCCCCGAATCAGATGCATGCGAATCCCTCCGCGATGTGCCTTTTAGATTCCTTGACTGCTTCCACCGTGGCACCTGTCAAAGGAGTCTGAAGATTTTGCAATGGCCTTCGGGCCTACATCAGCCTCAGGAGGGATGGCCTTCGGGCCTACATCAGCCTCAGGAAGGATGCCAGGAGTAGAGGGAGCAGCTGTAGGATCAGGCCGAGGCTTCTTGGCCTTCTTGACTTGCGGCTCTTCTGAAGGGCCAGAGGTCAGTTCCATGTCTCGAGCTAAGCACTTAAGGAGCTGATTCTCCAAATATAACCTAAAGGACACAAGGTGGCTATGAAGGGTTTTAGGAACAAACACCTTGCAGATAGCACAGGATGTGTGATCGTGGTCTGGGCCTAAGCAAAAAAAAAAAGCAAAGCTCATGGGAGTCTTTATGTGGAATTTGCCTTCCATATAAACACCTGCCCTTCCTAGCGGGCATGTACTCAGAAAACACACAAAAAAACGGCAATAAAAAGAATAACCCCGATGGGGTACTTATCTGAAGCACAAACGCAAGTTCTCTGGTGAATGACGACTGGAGCCGGCAGTGGGACAAGTGGCACAAAGGTTCTGAGGTAGGTACATGCTGACATCTGCTTTATACCAGATATCTCTGTGGCCAGCGTACGCCGAGTGATGTGCACAGTCGCACGTACCTTACTGTAGCATTTAGACTTTGGTATACTGGCTGGACGTACGAGTCAGCCAGGGGCAGACTCCCTCATGTTATGAATACTGCAGCATATGAATAGGAGGACATCTTTAAAGCAATTAAGACAAGTGGTGTCAGTGTTAGAAAGTATAGAAGAGGGAACAGATCAACAAAAATACTTAGAAAGATGTATGTGATAAAATAATGTGCAGTATCAGAAAAGATCAGGATCTATCATATGCCATTGCAAATAATAAACAAAAGATGTCAGCATAGGCAGAAAAAAATGAGAAGATATGCAGATACGGAACAGTACTAAATAAGCAATTCACTGATGCCGCAAAAACGTTTTATAGACAGTTGGGAAACAAAAGCAAAATGAATAGAAACACCAACAAAAACAAATGAAGGAACAGAGAGACCCTGCGACACAATGATGCTGAATGAAAGAACAGACACATTTTAGAGACATACCTATGAAGACTCTGTGGCACACGATGCTGAATGGAAAATGAAGGAACAGAAACATTTTAGAGACTTATCTATGAAGACCCTGTGACACAACGATGCTGAATGGAAAATGAAGGAACAGACATTTTAGAGACATATCTATGAAGGCCCTGTGGCACACTATGCTGAATGGAAAATGAAGGAACAGACATTTTAGAGACGTATCTATGAAGACCCTGTGGCACACAACAATGCTGAATGTGTAGAAGTAGTAAAGCAAACAGTAAGAAGTTCAAATGTGCAGAATATGAAATGGGATGAAGTAACGGCCAGAGAAACAAATAGAATTAAGAAAAGCTCCTATGGAAAACCACAGGCCCAGATGAAGTACCCAACATCTGTACAAGTATTAACACCTTTACACAAAGATTTAGCCGTGAGTAAGAACTACTTATATGCACATCCCAAACAGACAACAACCTGGTTAACATCACAGGAAAAATTATACTCCTCCTTAAAAGCAAACCGACAAATAACTTGCCTTCCAACGACGTATAACCCATATAATGGGACTAATGCTGACAGAGTTAATAGTCACTTAGAAAAAACTCAATCATGGCAACAGAACAAAAGGGTAACAAGAGTCATACGGAACAAAGGACCATTTGTTGTTAAAGTCATAATGGAGAATTGTAAAAAGGGGAAGAATCTAAGTATAGCATGGACAGACTAAAAAAGCATCCCACATTCATGGATAAAAGAGTTCTTATAGATGTACAAGATGCACTCTAGATTGAGCAATTTAATTACAGTGACCATGAAAAGTACAGTTGTGTACCTATCATAAATGTAGATGTTAAGAGTGTACTCACTGATGCAGTCATTACTCTTGGGTTATCCTGCGTTATCCTGCTGGCAGGCTACCCTCAGTCAGCCAGAATGCCAAAGTCTAGGTCCGGCATCGGTTGCTGTCGCCTCTTCCCTGATGTCAGTGTGCCAGGGGTATAAAAGATGCAGCAGACGCCATTTTCTTCTGTTTTTCTTGCCCCAGATGTCAGGTGCCCCCAAATTGGTAGGCTGAAAAATATGCCAATAAAAATGCACAAAAATAACATTTCCTTCATCTACAAGCAAGTACACCAAATAGGTTGTATAGGAAAGAGAGGTGCAGAAAAGTCCCAGCAAAGAAAAAGGGGGATGGTGGGTGGGTAACCTGGACTGCAACAGTGAATACACTCGAACATCTACATTTATGGTAGGTACACAACTTGACCAATGGATGGGAGATTGCAGATATACCCCAGGGATTACTTCAGCGTCACTGCTTGACAGAGGCACAGCAAAATGATAGGCATAGTTTTTATTCAAACTAAAGGGGTGGCGAAAGCCACATAACTATGGGCTAGGCTTATAAATGCCCTTGGGCAGATAGCCTAGTATGAACCTATGAACCTATGAACCTATGTTCATCGTGTTTCACTGTTGCAGTCATTACTCTTGGGTTGAATCCCAAAGCTGAGGATGGGTGGCTGGGCTAAATAGGATTAGGAGAGGCTATGAGGCCCTGCAGGACTGCAGTGGCAAAGCCTGCTCTGGACTTAGAGTAAAGAGGTAAGTGGTAATGCTTTGTGAAGGTGTGCACTGAACACCAGGTTGCAGCCTCTAAGATATCTTTGGTTGGTACTCCTGTGAGGAAGGCTGCAAAAGTGGCTGCTGCTCTAGGGGAATGAGGCCTAATGCCCTTAGGCACTGATTTGCCACGTTGAGAATAGCAGAAACGGATGCAATGGCCTATCCATTTAGAAATAGTCTGTTTTGAGATAGCCTTTCCTTGTGATCCTGCAGCATATGACACTAAAAGTTGCTCAGTCTTTCTGAAAGCTTTAGTTCTGTCCAAGTAGAAGCGTAGCTGCCTGTGTATGCCCAAAGAATGCAGATTTTTCTCACCCTTGTTCTGTGGATTTGGATAAAAGATAGGCAAGTGAATGGTTTGGTTGAGGGCCACACTGGACACCACCTTAGGCATAAATGTAGGGTTTGTCCTCAGAGAAACCCTGTCTGGATGAAAAATGATGAAAGGTTCCACAGCCATGAGTACTTGTAACTCCAAGGCTCGCCTTGCAGAGGTTATTGCTAGGAGCAGAGCTGTTTTCCAGGATAAGAATTATATATCTGTTGTTGATGCTGGCTTGAAAGGAGGCAGTGTGAGTTTTTCCAAAACATAATTGAGGTCCCAGGCCGGAATTGTTGCTCTTCTTGGAGGCTTAATGTTTTTGGCCCCTCTGAGGTACTGCCTTATTAAAGGATGAGAAAAGATAGGTGGTTCCGCATTGTAATGGGATGAAATGGCAGAGGCATAAATCTTAACTGATGAGAAAGAAATGCCTTTGTTCAGCATTTCAGTTAGGTATTGTAAAATCTGAGGGATATTTGGTACACGTGTCAATGCCTTGTTCCTGGTTCCAAGCACAGAATCTCTTCCATTTCTCTGCATAAGATTTTCTGGTACTGGGCCTCCTGGCCTCCAAGAGAACATCCATAACAGCTTTTGAAAGAGGAGTGTTCTGAATGGCTACATTACCTGCCATGCTGCCAGATTTAAGGCCCTGAGTTGGCTGTGCAGGATCTGATGGTTTTGCTGGGTCAGCAAGTGAGAAGTTTGAGGCAATATCCATGCTGAACCTTGAGGCAAGCTCTATAGGATTGGGTACCAGTGCTGGCATGGCCAGTCTGGTGCAATCAGTATCATTTTTGGCTTCTCTTGTCTGACCTTTAGGAGTACCCTGGGAAGGAGAGGCAGTGGAGGAAAGGCATATACTGTTAGATTTTTTCAGCTGAAGGATAGGGCGTCCACTTTCCATGCTTGCTTGAGATAAGTCCTTGTGCAAAATCTCTGCAATTGGCAGTTGTGAGGGGAAGCAAATAGATCTATGTCTGGGCATCCCCATTTCCTTATTATCATGCTGAAGACTTGTGGATCCAGTTTCCATTCGTGGAGATCCATGAGGTTTCTGCTTAGTTCGTCTGCCAGAGTATTTGTTTTTCCTGGCAGAAATTGTGCTTGCAGATTAACTTGAAAAGCCAATGCTGTGTCCCATAAGGTCATTGCTTGTCTGCAGAGGGGGTAGGAATGTGCACCTCCCTGCTTGTTTATGTACCACATGACCATAGTGCTGTCTGTCTTCATCAGTAACTGTCCTGGATGAAGCAGGTCCTTGAAAGCTGTCAGGGCATTTTGAACAGCTAGCATCTCTTTTTGATTGATGTGAAGATGCAGCTGGTTTGCAGGCCATGTGCCTTGAATACATTTTCCTGCCATATGGGCCCCCCACGCATAATCTGATGCGTCCGTTGTCAGTGTCTGTCTGGCTGTGGGTAAACTGAATGGCAGACCCTTGTTGTGGTGACAGGCTTCTGCCCACCATTGAAACTCCTGTTGCAGGCAGGGAATGAGTGCAATTACTGTCTCCAGGCTGTGGCAATGCTGAGTCCAAACACTTTTTAGATACCATTGTAGTTTACTCATATGCAGTCTGGCATATGGAATTAGTAGAATGCAGGATGCCATGAAACCCAAGGCCTGCAGGATTTTCCTTGCAGATAAGTGGGTTTTTGTTGCCAATTTCTTGAAGTAAGTAGTCAGATGCTTTTTTGTCTGGCGTGAGATAAGCCATCTGGGCAGTTGTATTTAAGCTTGCACCCAGGAATATTATCTCTTGAGAGGGCACTAGTTTTGATTTTTTTGTTTACTGTGTACCCTAGGCCAATTAGTAATCTTTTTACAAACGCCAGATGCCTTAGAAGAATGTCTTTGTTCTCTACTTGAATTAGACAGTCATCCAAGTAGGGATATATCTGAATTCCTCTGTCTGCAAAATGCAATTACTGGTGCCAAGGCATTTTGTGAAGACCCTGGGCGCAGTAGATAAGCCAAAGGGCAGTGCAGAGAATTGGTAATGCATTGAGTTAGCTACGAATCAGAGGTAACTTCTGCAAGATTGTCTGATTGGGACATGCAGGTATGCCTCTTCGGTCCAAAGTTACGAGCTAAGCCTTTTTGCCCAGCATGGGCAGTAGCTGCTGTAGAGTCAACATCTTGAATTCTGGAACTTCCAGAAATGTAATTAGAATAGACAGGTCCAGTATTGGTCTCCAGGTTTTGTCCTTTCTGGGTACTAGGAAAAGTCTGGAGTAAAATCCTTGCCCCTGCTCTTGTTGTGGTACTTGCTGAATGGCCCTCATATCCATGAGAGCTGTAATTTGTTTTTGTGCCTCTGCCCATTGATTGTGTGGCAGATCTGGCATGCCCATTGACCTTGGTAGAGTGTGAAAATGGAACCTGTAGCCTTGGGACACTATGTTCAGGATCCATTTGTCTTGGGTAACCATTTGCCAATTTGATGAAAAAAGTGCTAGTTTTCCCCCTAAGGGGGCTGCCAAAAGAAAAGTGCTTGGATCTGGTAGAGGAAAGTCATTGTGACCGTTTCCTGTAAGGCTGTGATTTGTCTTCTCTGTTTTGGAGGTAGGAGCACCCCATTGTTTAGGCCTGTATGAGCCTTGGGGCTGAGATCTGCCTCTGGGATGCCTGTATCTGCCTCTTTGTGGCCTGTCTGACACTGGAAAGGACCAATTTTTAGAAGGCCAGTTCCTGCTAAACCTGGGTGGCTGTACTTATAAGAAATCCTTGACTGTCTGCATGGATTTTGCTTTATCCTCCATTTTTTTCAACACCTCTTCTGCTTTAGTACCATGTACATGATCAGGCAGATTCTGTTCCTTTAACCAAGCATGCCTTCTAATAACAGAACCTGTAACAGCTGCCCTGCAAGAGGCCTCCAGTGAATCATAACCACATTGCAAAGTATGCTTTCCCACTTGTTCAGCTGCATGTAATAAATCCTGCAATTCCTTGTTCTCTGAACATTCAGTATTTGTCAACAATTTCTGTTTAAGCAGTGATATTAAATATTGCTGATATTTAAGCATATGAAACTGACAATTTAAGGCCCTTACTGCCAGGGTAGCAGAAGTGTAGATTTTTTTCCTCCATCTGTCTAGTGCCCTAGAATCCCTATCAGAGCGGACAGGAAGTTTTGACCCCTTTGGGACCCTGAGATATAGTTTCTGAGTCAGCAGTGGGGTTTTTATATATGAATTTGTGAGACTCCGGGACCCTGTAGTATCTGTCTGGCTTAGCAGGTGCAGGGGGTAAAGAGTCAGGGAACAGGCCGGACTCTGAAAATACATCTACAATGTCTAGAACAGGTGGAATAGCAAGGGGTCTGTGCTGAGAAGTAGCAGAAAGTCTCTGAGCCTTTTCTTAGATTCAGAATAATCTTGGCTCTCCCAATGGAAATGCTCCCTCATGGTATGCAGGGTTTCCCCAAAATAATAATCCTCAGGAGGAGAGGCTGAAGGAATGGATTCTTCAGCATCAGAATCCTCATAGGGAAGCATGGAGTAATCCTGTTCAGAAGAGGAATCAGAGGAAATAGAAACCTGATCAGAAGAATCATACTCTGTCTCTTGCCTAGGCCTCTGGAGGGGGATGGGAGCCCCTGATCAAAGTAATTAGGTCTTCGGCCATTTTGAGCATATGTTTTTTAGGCATGGAAGTCTGAGCAGGAGAATGCTGTACTTGTTTCTTTGTCTTTAGAGCTGCTTTAGTCTTTGAAGCTGAAGATGGCTTAATATATAGTTGTGTAGGTCTGAAAACATCCTGAGAAGCCGATGCCTGCTCAACAGCTCCGGACCCATCTGAGGGAATGATTTCCGAGTGTCAAACACCTTGAGTATCCAGAGGCCCAGCTGGCTCCATGTGGGAGTCGGAAGTGGCTCTGAGGTAGTGGGCGCCAGGGGTTGCAAAAGCGCCTCACTGAGAATCGGCGAACCAGCGACTACCCTAGCAGAGGCCTCGTCGTCAGTTTTGGACCTTGGATGCCTATCCTTTTCCTTGTCCTTGCGTTTTTTGTAAACTCCGGTTGTCGGCTGGTCCGACGGCATTATATAATTAAATCATCGGCCAAAGTAATGAAATGCAAAATCGAACCGACGCTTAATAGTGCGTTGATTAAATCTAGCACAAAACCGACAGCTAGCAACGTTGTGATCAGGGCCTAGGCAAGGAATACAGTAAGAGTGAAAATCCTTATGAGGTATTTGCTTCCCACAAGAAATACAATTGTTAACGTTTTCTGACATCGGTCTGGAGCAAGAAAAAAAGTTTCCCCAATGGGGTACTTAGCTTTAATGAAGATTTTGGTTCTGAAATTCGGATTTGAATATCTCAGGAGTCGGGCGACCTGCTTTTGCTTCGGGCACCGCGCGGCAAGAAAGACTGAAGAGAATGGCATCGGCTGCATCTTTTATACCCCTGGCACACTGACGTCAGAGAAGAGGCGACAGCAACCGACGCCGGACCTAGACTTTGGAATTCTGGCCGACTGAGGGTAGCCTGCCAGCAGGATAACCCAAGAGTAATGACTGCAACAGTGAAACACGAACATCAGTGGCAAACTACTTTACAGCCAAGCCACGATGAAGGACAAATTATTACTGCAGGGATAAAATTCAAAGGGAGATATTCCAGGATGACTCCGTCACTGCTGCTCTTTTGTCTTGCCCTTAATCATTAAGCTGTCTATTTAACAGATTACGACATGGTTACAACTGACTCCCAGATAAAAACAAAGTGTAAAGACTTTTTGTGGATGATTTAAAACTCTACAGTTCATCCGACGAGGACATGAAAGCACAAATGCAAGTGGTCAAAACTTTCTCAGATGATATAAGAGTGCCATTTGGTCTTGATAAATTTGCACAAGCAAACGTTAAAGCAGGAAAGCTACAGCACCAAGAAAATATTCTGGGACTGGAATGTGACATAAATGAACTTTATCAGGAGGGAGTGCGTAACTATTTGGGAAGTTGTGAAGGATCAACAATAAAATATGAACAAAGGCGAACAAATCTCTGTAGAGAGCATTTTAGAAGACTAAAAGTAACATTAAAAACAGCCATAACATCTACATCTAGGAACAATGTCCAGGTTATAAAACAATTTGTTCTTCCTGTTCTAACTTACAGTTTTGGGATGACCGATGGGCTCCAAAATGTACTGGATTAGCTCGACAGGAAAACAAGAAAAATGCTTCATGCTTATAAAATGATGTATAAAAAAATCAGTATATACCAAGACTATACATTCCTCGTTCTGAAGAACTTAAGCATCTCCTCAAAACTAATTACATGTACAGATATGCAAACACAGGACTGCATACATATCTGATGACCTCACCAGATCCAAACAGTGAAAGTTTTGAAACATGGAGAACAAATCTAAAATGACTTCCCTGCTTAGTTTAGCAAAACCATATCGGTGTCAAGCAGGAATGGAAACAAAACCAGAAGTAGCCAAGCATCAGGCAGCAACTGAATGTATTAAGGATCAGATGAAATACAAGAAATGTGGAAAAGGCACAAACAAAGTCGCAAGTACAGAAAACTCCTGGAACAATCCCATGTTGATTAGGATCTGACGCAGAAATAGTTAAGGACAAGTGAATGTAAACCAAAAGATGAAAATTTAATACTACCAGCCCAGGACAGTGGACAACGTACATTTTTGTTTACAAAGTCATTGAATATGTGGGAGAAACAGACAAATGGGTTACCAAATGGCTCACGGACAGAACCCACACTGTGAAAGTAGCGGACTCCAAATATGACTTCAGACCAGTGACAAGTGGAGTACCACAGGGTTCAAGTCCTAGGTCCTCTCCTGTTTGGTATCTACTTCTCTGAAATACAGGCTAACACAGAAGGTCTTTGGCCAACAAAGTTTGCAGATGACTGCAAACTAGGATTCATAATCAAAACTCCTAACGATGTGGACAAACTACAAAAAGGCCTCACTGAGACAGATGCCTGGTGTCAAAGACATGGCCTGAAGTGCAATGCCAAAAAGTGTATTGTCATCCCCTTTGGCAAAAACTCTGTACCCATGAACTACCACATAGTCTTCTTAACGCCAAAAATATGATGAGACCTTGGGACACAGGTGGACAGTAGTCTCTCCTTTGATAATCACAGTGGTCAGAAAATCCTTCTACGTGGCTCACATCACAAAAGGTTTCTCATCCAGAAAAAAAAAAAAAAAAAAAAAGAGGTCATTGTTCCCCTCTACTCATCACTCATTAGACCCATTATAAGAGTACAAAGTTCCTTTTGGTATGTACCTCACAAGACATCTACAACAACTGAAAAGGACACAAATACCTCACAAAGAGGATTACTGGCCTCAAACAGATGCCCTACGCAGACAGTCTCAAAAAACTCCAGCTTTACTCAGTCGCATATTGCCTTCTCAGAGGCAATCTCTGCCTAACATACAAAGCTATGTCAAACCCAGAGCTGTTGGACATGCTCCACAAAGAAATCCCCATCCCTCCGAGCTACATGCTCTAGGGACCTAAACCTTGTTACCACAATAAACAGAACATGCTGGAGGGATTGATTCCTGTCCCAGAGACTTCCCATACTCTGGAACAGGCTACCTATGTCAAACAGAGCTCCTCATTAGCACTCCAAGAAAAATCTTGATGAATGGATGGGAAATAGGAAATTCACCCCAGGGATCACTTCTGTGGCTCTGCTCGACAGGGGCACAGGAAAATCATTTTCTTGGCTAGGCTTATATAGGCCCTAGGGCCAATAGCCTAGTACCTACCTATGAAATGCAGGTTTTGTAAAACAGAACTAGAAACAGTCACACATCTTGTTGTTGGTTGTGATACACTAATGGCAGGACTGTATACTGAAAGGCATAATAATGTGGCAATACTGTTGCACTGGGATTGTGCAAACATTACAATACTGAAGTAGATGAGAAGCATTGTAGAAAATGAAGTTTATATCACATGGGATCACCCCTTACCAACAGTTCAAAAAAGAAATGCGAGGAAACCAGATATAGTAGTCCATGAAAAGAAGACAAAAGTAGCACTGATCACTGAAACTGCTGCACCCAGTGATTACAGTGATATACGTACAGAGAAACACAGTCATAAAACACCAGGATTTGCATGCAGAAATGAGGGTGAGGTGGAAGAGGGATACATGCAGAAATGAGGGTGATGTGGAAGAGGGATAACCTGCAGAAATAAGGGTGATGTGGAAGAGGGATAACATGCAGAAATCAGGGTGATGTGGAAGAGGGATAACATGCAGAAATCAGGGTGATGTGGAAGAGGGATAACATGCAGAAATGAGGGTGATGTGGAAGAGGGATAACATGCAGAAATGAGGGTGATGTGGAAGAGGGATACATGCAGAAATGAGGGTGATGTGGAAGAGGGATAACATGCAGAAATTAGGGTGATGTGGAAGAGGGATAACATGCAGAAATGAGGGTGATGTGGAAGAGGGATACATGCAGAAATGAGGGTGATGTGGAAGAGGGATACATGCAGAAATAAGGGTGATGTGGAAGAGGGATACATGCAAAAATGAGGGTGATGTGGAAGAGGGATAACATGCAGAAATGAGGGTGATGTGGAAGAGGGATACATGCAGAAATGAGGGTGATGTGGAAGAGGGATACATGCAGAAATGAGGGTACATGCAGAAATGAGGGTGATGTGGAAGAGGGATAACATGCAGAAATGAGGGTGATGTGGAAGAGGGATACATGCAGAAATGAGGGTGATGTGAAAGAGGGATATAACATGCAGAAATGAGGGTGATGTGGAAGAGGGATAACATGCAGAAATGAGGGTGATGTGGAAGAGGGATAACATGCAGAAATGAGGGTGATGTGGAAGAGGGATAACATGCAGAAATGAGGGTGATGTGGAAGAGGGATAACATGGAGAAATGAGGGTGATGTGGAAGAGGGATAACATGCAGAAATGAGGGTGATGTGGAAGAGGGATACATGCAGAAATGAGGGTGATGTGGAAGAGGGATACATGCAGAAATAAGGGTGATGTGGAAGAGGGATAACATGCAGAAATGAGGGTGATGTGGAAGAGGGATACATGCAGAAATGAGGGTGATGTGGAAGAGGGATACATGCAGAAATAAGGGTGATGTGGAAGAGGGATACATGCAAAAATGAGGGTGATGTGGAAGAGGGATAACATGCAGAAATGAGGGTGATGTGGAAGAGGGATACATGCAGAAATGAGGGTGATGTGGAAGAGGGATACATGCAGAAATGAGGGTACATGCAGAAATGAGGGTGATGTGGAAGAGGGATAACATGCAGAAATGAGGGTGATGTGGAAGAGGGATACATGCAGAAATGAGGGTGATGTGAAAGAGGGATATAACATGCAGAAATGAGGGTGATGTGGAAGAGGGATAACATGCAGAAATGAGGGTGATGTGGAAGAGGGATAACATGCAGAAATTAGGGTGATGTGGAAGAGGGATAACATGCAGAAATGAGGGTGATGTGGAAGAGGGATAACATGGAGAAATGAGGGTGATGTGGAAGAGGGATACATGGAGAAATAAGGGTGATGTGGAAGAGGGATACTCAGACACTTCCAATAGCAGCAAAAGCAACAGGCCTTAGAAAAAAGAATTTACGATCTTACTTGGGTATGTTACAGATACATGCAACTTCCATACGAATGGAAGGAGGAGGCAATTCTGGGAACATTGTGGGAGCTACAAAGAGCACTTCCAGGTAACATCAAAGATTGAAACAATACTATTTTTTTACTTTAATCATACTTTGACTTAGGAATGGGGTCCATTCCAGTCATGGTATTAGAAACCCAGACGACATGGAGAAATTAAACGGGTGCAGTACAACAACAACAAAGACAATCGACTGCGAAAGTTGTACTCCGAATACCTTGTCCATGATGAAAAGGGGTGAAGAAGCCCTGACTATGAATCAATGATCCAGGTTCAGTTACTGATCCTGATGTTGGAAGTTCTTCCCAGACAGAAAGAAAGGCATTACAGGGCATGTTCACTCACCATCCCTGGGGGAAGGGAAGGACATGCAACTCTGTAGCACATACATTTGAAAGGGTTTCGGGTAGAGATGAAATGAAAGACATCTGCTTGTAAAAGGGGGAGCAGGGCAGTTTATGAGTACATTTCCAACAAAAGTGACTAACTTCACCCTGCTACATCTACTGCACGGTTATCACTTTGGCACATACAAGAGGAACTGGTAGGGCTTAAAGGCAAAACCCTGGCCTTAGTGGCTGCACGGATGACAGGTATCCTGGCAGTTAAGCATGGTAGAAGATCGGATGCTTGACAAGCAAGTAGTGGGGAGTGAAAATGAACCAAAACATGCAATAATCAGAATCTTACCCACAGCATAATTTACTAAAATGTCAAGGATGACTTCAGCTCTACCATTATATCATTCACCAGTGACAAATGAAAATGGCAGAGTTGAAACACAGCTGAGGGCACAAATGCCCCAAATGGCACAGGAGAAATGTCCAGTGGCAAGATGAAGACTTTTTGTGGCATGTGTCAATTACACTGAAGAGGAGACAGCACGAGTTACCATTAGTATGTAAACTGTCTTTCCACTCTCCCTGTAGAGGCCATGTGTCTCTGAAAGTAACAGAAGCAGAATCCAATTGCTTCCACACCACCAGCATAGCATCTATGAAGGCTGCCTCAAGGGGAAAGGTGATCCAATGCTCCTACTAACTCTTATTTAGCCAGACATTAAGTCTCTTCTTGGGGAAGTTACAAAACAACAGGTCAGTCCCTGAAGGACTTCATCAGCCTCCTAGACTCTTCCAAGGTACAGCCGCATTAGAGGCAGCTGTAGGGGGTGAGGCCTTATTATCCCTGTCCGTCTTAGAGATGGTGACCTTGGTGCTTTTAAAACTACCATCAATATTAATCTCTGCTGCATAATTACTTTACACTGTTTGGCTGCTTGACAAATCTCAATGACACATACACTAAGAAGTGATGTGAACACTTGCGTAAATAGTTATTTATTTTAATATGTTGGCGTGTTTGCTCCTACATGGAGGAAGACATGCCCTTATCCCAGTCACAAAGTGGCCTATTTGCATTCAACCAATATCGGATGGGAGGTGATGTGCTAGCTGCAGCTATATGCTGAGCAATCGACACGGAGTCACTAACATGAGGGAAGACAGCAGTGGGGAAAGTGAGGCCCTGGGCAGAGCCTTGTGACAGCTTCACAAACATTTCTGTTGTCGAATGTTCCTTTATTCAAGATGTCCAATCTCACAAGATGTGAAGCTATACAAAGATGTCCAAAAGAAATCCCACTAGGAGGTGGAGCTGTGAGAACCTCCTCCTCCTTCCCAGTGGACAGAGCTAATTTGACTCTGTGGGGGTGGGAGGTTGGCATAATGGTTAAGGTGTTTACCTTACAGACAAGGTGCAGGGTTTGATTCTTACATGGGGAAATTGGCTAGGCTTAAAATGGCCCACAAAGGCAGCTAGCCTAGTACTAATCTATGAATCTATAAGGCAAGGGAAGCAGGATCTTCATGTACAACTTCAACCACAGAGTCCTTGTCATGAGACTCCAAAGGCACACTTCAAATATGCTGATCAGCTGAAAGTTTACTTCAGAAGGTCTAGCGCAGGAAGGCTGGAACACTGTGTCTCTTCTCAGTTTTGTCGGACAATGAAGGGTGCTAGTCTGATCATTCAGAGGGCAAGGGAGAGCACACTGCACAGAGTGATGGAGGTCACCAGTTTTAGGAGGTCTGACAAATGAAGACCTCATCTCTTAAGTTGTTCATTCAGTCTGACTCGCAAGAGGGATTTCACCATCCCCCTCTCCTATGAATTAGACTAGAAACCTTTCTTTATGTTGCCTACAAAAGGACAAGTGATGTCTTTACCATATCCCAAACAGCACAGATCATGTGAATATGGGTCTGGCTTGTGACCAATCACCCACGGGAACATGTAAATGTCAGCCTGACTTGTGACCAATGACCCACGGGGACACTGAGTATGGTGCATGTTAAACACAGATTGCTTTTTTATTTTATCAGTTTATTTGTAACACTAAGCCAACTGTTTCGTTTTGGGGTTGCTTAAGTAAGTTGCTCAAAAATTACACTGTTTGCAAGTGAGAAAGATGGATTCAAAGTGAGGACAACAATATGAACCTTGTTCGCAGCTCACAGCTTTAAAATTCTAAGCAAAGCTACTATATATATGTGCAAAAACATTCATCTCATGAGAATTAGAATTGACAGCCAAACTGTACTACTGGCAGAAATCTGGGGAGTTAAGTGGTTGGGCAGACCCTCTTAGCCAAAGCAAGAAACGCAGCACCCCTACCCCACCCCACGTGGTAACTACAGATTATTTTTTTTAACAGGATGCAGATCTCAGAAGACACAACACCGACCCAATGCAGAGGCTCCAAGAAATGAGTTTATTTGCTTTATTTGTTTCCTTATTTCCATTTTTGACTGGCATGGTCCAAATGACAGCGTCCCAATTCACAGGAGGGCTGGGGGTCATTTCCAACATGAGAGTTGGTCAATAAAAATACATTTCATATTATGGATAAGCAAGAATTGCAAGTAAAATATCCAGACAGAGCTGAATAATACAATGGAATGAAATATGTACATATTCACAGTTACCATATAGCTTTGAAATATTGGAAGGTAAGTTAAAGATTAATAGAAAATAGAAATGAAATGGAAACTGTAAACACAACAGGTCTATAACTGAATCATTTATCTAATGTACCATCTTTACATGAGTAAGCAATGTTTCCATCTGTAATGCATGTAGGATAACCAATGTAAAAATATGTGTGTGTGTGTGTGTGTATATATATATATATATATATATATATATATATATATATATATATATATATATACAATATATAAATTATATATATATATTATATACCTTATATATATTATATACCTTATATATATTATATATAGATATACATTTAACAGAACTGGCATATTTGGCGCCAATATGGAGTCAACTCTCCTGCTGTTCTGTGGCACTGAGGCATAATGGAGGGCTAAGTTCTATGGCACTGAGGCATAATGTAGGGTTAAGTTCTGTAGCACTGAGGCATAATGTAGGGCTAGGTTCTGTGGCACTGAGGCATAATGGAGGGCTAAGTTCTGTGTGTCACTGAAGCATAATGTAGGGCTAGGTTCTATGGCACTGAGGCATAATGTAGGGCTAAGTTCTGTAGCACTGAGGCATAATGTAGGGCTAAGTTCTGTGGCACTGAAGCATAATGTAGGGCTAGGTTCTATGGCACTGAGGCATAATGTAGGGCTAAGTTCTGTAGCACTGAGGCATAATGTAGGGCTAGGTTCTGTGGCACTGAGGCATAATGGAGGGCTAAGTTCTGTGGCACTGAAGCATAATGGAGGGCTAAGTTCTGTGGCACTGAAGCATAATGGAGGGCTAAGTTCTGTGGCACTGAAGCATAATGGAGGGCTAAGTTCTGTGGCACTGAGGCACAATGGAAGGCTAGTTCTGTGGCACTGAGGCACAATGGAGGGCTATTTCTGTGGCACTGAAGCATAACCACTATGATGAAGGTGACTCTAGTTTAACTACCGGTTCTTTGGCAGGGAAGGATGGGGTGGGTGGCTGCAGGCCACTGCAGCTGACCACTTACGTGACGCATAATGGGAGCACTAGGTGTTGTATGCATGGAGCATGACCTGTAAGCATGTGCTGTTTCTGCAAGCATATGCAGGATGTTCTCTGTAATCAGCAGCATGAAAAAGAAGTGCAGAGAGCCACTGAAAGGGAAGGGGGTGCTCCAACAAAGAAAGGGAGGCTACTCAACGGATCTGTAAATTAACCCACTCTCCAACACCTGATTCTCAACAAGGGGCGGAATGAACGGGCTAATAAGGCATCCCAAACAGAAATGAATGGGTTACAGGACTGTCACTCAGCCTGGGAATGCATGGCTCTGGCCCTTCCCACAACAAACAAATGGGCCAAATGAGTTAAGGCAGTAGCGTCATTAAGCAGGTCCAGTGGAGAAACAAGAAAAGTCATGCAGGACAAGGAATTCTAGTATTCACTGTGACTTGTGTGTACGCAGAATACTTAAGGAAGCAGCCATTTATCAAAGATAACAGAGGGATCGTACCACATCAGCTGATGAATGCAAAAGTGCTCTCCTTAACAGGCACTTTGGCTTCGTTTTTCTTCTCTAACAAGCAAGATTGGTCATATTTTCCCCCCAGACATTCCTATACTTACATATGGATATGTACCCATGCTGTGACATCACACAGTGATTTTAGGAGCGAGCAAATCCTCTCCACCTGCCCGTCTGTCCTCTTACAACTGTCGACCATGTTCCTGTGAATGAACAACATGAAGATCTGGCATCCCATTACTAACGCACGCAGCTCTAATCTTGTCTAACACAATGGCAGTTAAAACAGAGACCACCCCTCAGGAAGGAGGATGGCATTCTTGACCCTGCCCAGAAGGTCCTTCTGTAGATCAACTGATGCAATAAGAATATCCAACAGTGAACCTCCTTGATGGATCCCATGGAAGGCCTGAAACAAAATCTACAAAAATGCCTATGATGAAAGAAGCAGACAGCCATACCATCCTGCATGCAAAATCAAAGTAGTGTGGACACCCAGACAAAATCTTTCAAGTTCATGGCTGTGGCCAGGGAAGAAAAGTTTCAAAGGAAGTGTCCCAGGCCACTAAAGGTCACATCAGCTCTAGCCATGAAAATACTGCAGGTAATTACCCGAACAGAGGAGACGACTGCCTGCAGCTACAGTCAGAGGGTGCAACCCCCCCCCTTACCAAAATACACCCCCCAGGACAGGAACAATTCCTCTAAAGGTCACGTCAGCTCTTGCCATGAAAATACTGCAGGTAATTACCCGAAAAGAGGAGACGACTGCCTGCAGCTACAGTCAGAGGGTGCAACCCCCCCTTACTAAAATACACCCCCCCAGGACAGGAACAATTCCTCTAAAGGTCACATTAGCTCTAGCCATGAAAATACTGCAGGTAATTACCCAAAAAAAGGAGAAGACTGCCTGCAGCTACAGTCAGAGGGTGCAACCCCCCCCTTACTAAAATACAGCCCCCCAGGACAGGAACAATTACAATTCCCCACTCAAAGAATGAAGAACTCTAGTGCTGTGCTTGGGCATGGAACCAGCAAAAAAGAACTGTCTGAGGATAAAAACTGCTTCCTAAGCAGGTGAGGTGGGAAAGTACTCAGCCTGCAGGCCCAGAGAACTGGATCACTTAAAGGAAGCAAGAGTTACCTCAAAGGAAGAAAAGCAATGTATAAATCTCAGTCTCCTATGCAAGGACTAAATGGACAGCAGGGTCAATTCTATTCAAAACGGTGAAATTTTACAAAAGGTTGGTTATCTTCTTAAGTAGAAGGAACTAATCATCACAAGGACCTGCTTGAAAAGCTCTAGCTGAACCTCCATCTTGTTCTTAACCAGGAATACTCAGCCCCTGTAGTAGAATCAGAGTGCAGCCATACATGTTCGGAACCTTTCAGATACTTACAGAAACAGACTACAGTGGTGCAATACCTGCCTGCAGAACTTTTTTTACTTGAACTGAAGCAAGAGTCCTCAGTTAGTGGCCTGACACAAACAGTGGTCTCACATTTAATCAAAGCAGAGGATACACATTTCATCACCATCAGCCCCCCTTTTCCCATTTTTCTACATGGGGTCGGGGGAAGGTGTTAACTGTCGCCAACTCTCTCGAATCAGTGCCACACTCCTGCCTTCTTCAGCACTCATGCCTGACTGTCGCAGATGATCTTTCCCACAATCCATCCACCTCTTTGCTGGACGTCCTCGCTTCCTCTTACCTTCTTCCTGTCTGTCCCAAATCCTCCTCACCAGATTGTCTTCTGCTTTTCTGTACATGTGGCCAAACCACCGTAGTCTGTTCTCTTTGATCTTTTCTACAATTGGAGCTACTTTGGCTTCTGCTCTTATATCCTTATTTCTTCATCAGTCCCACAGTGTGCATCCTACCACCCATCTCAGGCACTTAATTTCCATCACCTCTAGCTTCATCTATTCTGCCTTTACTGCCCAGGTTTCTGTACCATACAGTAGTACTGGTCACACCACTGTCGTGCACACCTTACTTTTCAGCTTCTTTGGCATCCTTCTGTCATAGACTACACCTGATACTCTATGCCAGTTGCCTGCAGCCCCTCTGATTCTAGCACTGACCTCTTCATTCAGACGTCACTTCTCCTCAACTACCCCTCCCAGATACTTCAAGCTGTTTACTTGTGCCACCATCTTCCCTTCTATCTCTATTCTCAGCTTCTTCTGATTTCCCCAATTTGCTGCCATAACCACCATCTTATCTGTGCTTAGTTTCATCCCATGTGCCTTCAGATTTGCATTCCATTCTCCTATCCTTTGCTGAAGATCTAGCTCAGAGTCTGCCTGCACTGCCACATCGTCTGCCTGCACTGCCACATCGTCTGCCTGCACTGCCACATCGTCTGCCTGCACTGCCACATCGTCTGCATACAGCAGCTTTGTTGATCCATCCCCTCCAACCTGTTTTCTAATATAGTCCATCACCAGTATAAACAGCAGTGGGCTCCGAGCTGAACCCTGATGAACACCCACACCCACTGGGAACCCCTCTGTGAGGCCGAACACTGTCCGTACTTGGATCACTAAGGTCCTTGTACAGAGCCTGCACTAATTCTACCAATGTTTCTGGGACTTCAAACTACCGCAGTACTGCCCAGATCAGCTTTCGTGGGACCTTGTCATACGCTTTCTCCAAGTCTAGGAATGCCCAGTTGGACTCTCTCCTCATCTCTAGCTTTCTCTCAAGTATCTGTCTCACTGCAAACATTGGGTCAGTTGTGCTGCATTCTGATCTGAATCCAAACTGCTCATCTCCCATCTTACATTCTACTACTCTGTGTATCCTTTTATCAATCACCCTTTCCAGAACTTTCATGCAATGTGATAGGAGTGTGACGCCCCTGTACTGGCCACAGTTGTGGATGCCCCCTTTGTTCTTGTACAATGGCATGAGTATGCTTATTCTCCAGTCATCTGGGATACACCTTTCTCTCCACACTGCTATTAGTACTCTCAGGAGCCATTTCTCCCCCATCTCACCCAGCATCTTCATCATATCTGCTGTGACCTCAACTGAGCCTGCTGCTTTCCCTGACTTCATTTTCCTTAGTGCTGTCTTTACTTCTTCTAGGGTTGGCTCCTCCTCTTCTCCTCTCATCGTAGGCTGTTTCTGGGGCAGTACAGATTCTGAGGGGTTTTCTTCATTCAGAAGCAACTGGAAATACTCCTTCCATCTGCCCTTGATATCCTCTGGGCTGGTGAGCAGGTTGTTGCTGGCATCCCTTATGGAGGGTGTCTGACTATCTGCTTTATCTTTCCATCTTTGCCTTGCAACCTGATAAAGTTTCTTTGTGCCCCATACTGAGTCACTTTCCAGAAGTTGGTACAGTGCCTCCAGTGCCCTAATTCTTTGCTATTGCAACTTCTTTCTTAGCTTCTTTGCTAGCCAACCAGTAGTCCTTCCTAGCCTGGTCAGTCTTTTCTGTCTCCCACTTCTTCCTGCACTCCTCCTCTCTTTTAATGACTTCCTGGACTTCTGCATTCCACCACCAGCTTTCCTTATGTACTTTATTTCCATACCTGGCTAAGTCACACATCTGTTCAGTAGTTCTCACACAGGCTGTTTTTAGGTGCTGCCATTCTTCAACTACACCTATTTCATCCTCTTCTTGGGGTGCTAAAGCCCTGAGTAATTCCTTGAACTGCTGTACTTTCTCTCCAGTCAACTTCCAGGTCTTCAGCCTGGTTTCGGTTGACCTTAGAGCCCTCTCTGACCACTGCTTGCAGCCGATTGTGGCAACTAGTGGTTTATGCTGTGGGCCGACTTTCACTGGGGGTGACTTTGCAATCATGGATTCTACCCCAGTGCCTTTTCCTTACTAGGAGGAAGTCTACTCGAGTTGCATGTTGACTACTCTTATATGTGATCTTGTGACTGTCTCTCTTTCTGAACCATGTGTTGGCTACTATCAAGCCATTTGCCAGACAGAAGTCTAGAATGGCTTCTCCTCCTTTATTCTTGTTGCCCCACCCATGTGGACCCAGGCAGTCCTCATATCCTGTTCTGTCTGTCCCGATATGTGCATTCAAGTCACCCATTATCAACACCAATTCATGTTGTCCTGCTTTATTTAGTAGGTCCCTGCAACTGCTGTCTGAATGCACTCTTTTCCTCACTATCACAACCCTGCTGTGGGGTTTAGGCTGAGATTATGAATACTGCCCTGTCATTACACTGAAGTCTGACTGCCATGAGTCTGTTATTAATTCTGATGATATCCCTTACTGCCTTCTGAAGCCTGTCTCTCACAATTCCTACACCATTTCTAGCCTGCCCTCTACCTGAGTAGTAGACTCTGGATCCCAAGCCAAGTGGCTTTGCTGCACTGCCCTTCCATCTCATCTCCTGGATACATAGGATGTCCAGCCTCCTCCATATCATCATGTCATCCACTTCCAAGATGCATCCTGTCAGTGAATCTACATTAAGTGTAGCAATTCTCAGTTCAGGTTTGGCAGGTTGGTTGGTTTTACGTCCAGTTTTCACTCAACAGAGTGATCCCAGGTAACCCAGACTGGGCAACTAGACACCGGCCAGCCAGCAGCTTATTGACCCAGGGCTGCTGGGCTTTATGGCAAGCACACACTGGCCAATAGGGGCAAATATAACCCTCCCACCTTTAGCATGGGTCCCTGGCATGGGTCAGATTAGGCCGGGTCCTCAACCCACTTATCACCGGTAACGACCCATGCCCATTTCTGGTGACATTAGTCAACATGACCGAATCACTTAGAGCCATATTTTACACTGTCGAGTGGCTAGCCCTGCCACGGTGCACATTCTGTGATCCATGTTTTCCTATTTAAGGAAACATGCACACCACAGTAGATGCCCAAAGTAGTTGGTCTGTACACCTCTTCCCCCTATAGGGCACCACGTAGAGTCTGTGCTGCTGCACACAGCTCCAGTCATTGGTGAGTGAGATGGAAATACTCAGCATGTTTTTCGGACATGAAAGAAACCCCACGGAGACACAGGGAGAGCATGCAAACTCCAAACAGGCATTGGTCAGAGGTCAGGCTCGAACCTTCTGCATTGGAGGTGAACACCTTAACCACTAAGCAACCTGGTAAACCTACGTTGATGCCCAACTGATTCTACAAGCACCAAGTACAGGACGTCATAAGCAGCCTAAAGGAGCCAAGACTACCACCATGCTAAAACCACTAAAGGCAAGTGACACTGGCCTGCCGGAATAGTAAGGGAAAACTAGCACAAAAATAAGGTTTCTTGTGTAGCATATGAGGCATCTTCCTAAGACACTGAAGGACTTCACAGCCCAAGGGTGCTGCCTAAAGAATGGTTACTGAAGAACCAAGGGACCTAGGAATCCAAGTCAGGGGCCAAGACTTTAGAGTTTCTTAAGACTCTTTTCAGGGGTGGCTTGAGAGCACTGCCATTTTAAGACTCTTTTCAGGGGTGGCTTGAGAGGACTGCCATTTTAAGTGACTTGCTCAGTCTTCCCAGTATACAGATGAACAGCGAGAGAATCAAACCCAGGACTACAGGATGAATCTCATTACTTATCCTCTTGGCTAAAGTGACAACCAGGCAGTAGTTTAAGCGGACTGTGCCAATATCCACATAATACTCACTAACTTTAGTCATACAGTACATCTTTAGCTCACTTGGAAGCATTTCTCCCAGGGTCACGTCTAAAGAAGAAACTGTTTTATACAGAGATTTACCTACAACATTGAAAATATAATACAAAAGCACTATGTATTAAAATTCTGTCTTTTTTCCCCATTCCGTTACATGTTACTTGTGCAAGTCTTGTGACCTGTATTGTTTTGTTCATGTTAGTCAGGGTAACTTGGTGGTCTGCAGCTCTGCAAGTCAGTTTTACCCAGTCTTGTTCCCCCAGCTCCCTCAGTCTTGTCCATGGCTCCTATACGGCTGTCTTCAAGTCCTCCATTCTGAACAGCAGGAGAGGATTTTACTACACCTCAATCCTGGTCCACTCCTGGTCCTTTCAGTACTAACAATCGCAACCCACCACAAGGGGGCGCTGAACAATGATTAGGACTAACAGACTCAGTAGTGCCGCCTCGAAACAGAGCTTCTTAGTTTGGAATCAGGGACGACATTCTTTTACAGGACCTACTCCTTAACAGTGAGGTATCTGGAAGTCTCTGATAAGCAGATTGTCTGGGCCCAGTTTGGTTCAGCCTATGTACCTTAAATACAATTAAACAAGAACCCCCAACAGCCAGTGGGTCTCACCAGCATTTCCCAGACTACTCCTAACGTGGTCTTCAACTCCTCTCACACCCCTTATTTTAAGAGCAGAGATGAGTTGACGCTCAGTACAATACTTGCTACTTGCTCTGAAAAGCTATTAGATGATTTTAGTAGTAAGTAAAAAGTTAAGAAAAAATAATACACGTCAGACACATTTCTTAAACTCTGTAATTAACAGTGGGAAAGATATCTAGCAAGGTTCTGGTGTAAGGACAAACTGGTAAAAGCAGAGTTATTTCTCAAATGAAAAAAGCTGTGTGTGTGTGTGTGTGTGTGTGTTGGGGGGGGGGGGTTAATGATCACTACTACAAGACCTCAAAATTAACAAAAGGCCAAAAGAGAGTCATCTTAATACAAGTACAATCGCAGCTTACTATACCGATTTAATAGCCTTCATATATATATATATATATATATATATATATATATATATATATATATATATATATATATATATATAGATATATATATATAGATATATATATATATATATATTTTTTTTTTTTTTTTTTTTTTAAGTCAAAAGACATGAAATCATATAAGGGTAGAAAATTACAAGAGATAACAATTGCTATGACTCCAAGGTCCTGCATCTGGACTACCATAAACAGTCATCCAGTAGACGGTTGTGAGGATTTAAATGTTAGTTTCCAGAAACATCAAGAAAACAAAGCATTTCACTTACAGCAAGAACCACCACTCAGCAAACAAAGTAGGCAGGGCCCCACATTCCTTTACCTAACAGCAGAATGATGCACACAATCAAGCCTAGTTTTTAGGCTATGCATTACTGCAGATTTCATGTTTATGCAATCTGCATGAACCAATATCATGTATGCAGGCCGCAAGTAGCTCAAGAGACGACCCCCTATTCTTCTCCCACCATAAAGCCACAAATTACATACTTTTGTACTCTAATTACATACAATGTTGAGAGACAGACTACACAAAATTGTATACATTTATTCAGTGAAAGGGCCAGACACAGATCTTACCATATATCAAGAGGAAGGGGGTTGGCAAAGCTACAAAAAAATAGATGGCATGACAAATGTGGAAAACAGCATCACGCAGACCACAGCAAATCCTTCATGCTCATTTCTGAATAACTGGAAAGCAGACATGGCTGCTCAGAGCTCAGTAACATCTGCCGAAAGCCCGTGGAAAATCATGGATTATAAAATCCTTCAAGTCAAACTTGGTGTTTTGATACAGTGTACTAGGAAAAAGCCATCCGTTAGCTCCTCTACACAGCTCAGCGGAAACCTGTGCACTGAGTCACACACTTTGCACACCTCCCCCTTTTCCGAAGTATCACCCCTGTAACCAGACTATGACCTTAACCTGCTGTAGATGACCGAGAAAATCAAATCCCTTATGAGGCAGAAAGACTAGGTCTGAACTAAATACAAGCAAATGGACAGCCATGAAGACAGTAGTGAGTAGGATATATAACCATCAGATTCACTTGATCTGCATTCGTCAAGGTTTCAAAAAACACTTCAGAAGTGGGAGAGGACAGCTACTACACAGAGACCTCAATGCAAGTTATGTTAGCTTCAGTGGCGCAGATGGCACACTCGTCACATGGTGCCATGAGGTTGGGCTGCCCCCCCCAAATATGTTTTTAAATTTAATCAAAAGCACTTCTGGTGTTGTATCCCACAGTGCATGAAGACTTCTTTAAAATACATTTACACCAGACTAGTGCAAAAAAAACAGGAAAAGCTGTACAATCTGAGCTTCTCAGGAAAGTTTAGAGTTCTTCCATACTTATAACTTTCTGAAGTAAAATTAAATCACTTCTCCATCTAGCAGCAGCAACATTAAAATAATCAGCTCCACTTAACAAACCTGTTCCATTTCAGACAGAAATACTCCCTGTCTATTCAGTACTGAGAGAGTGGGAAGTACTGTAAGGTAAAAATTTATTTTGAAACTATGTACTGAAATTCAGTAAATCTTGGCTCAAAGATGAGTGAAAGTTGTGTCTCTAACAATGTTACAGAAGACAGTACATGAACTGGACAGACTGGTGGGCCATGAGATAATGCAAATAGCTGTACGATTCCATTCTTTAAGAAGGAAGAGCCTAAGCAGGTACTTGATTACTGGATGTTAAGGACGTTTGCAAGAGATTAAAGCTGAACTATGGAATCGAACATGAATGTTGCAATTCTTAAATGGTTGCAGATGGTCAGAGGTGATGACAGACAAAATTTGTAGCTACAACAAAGTCATGGGGCCTATCAAATACCAAGTGATGAAGATTCAAGTAAAGGTCGACATTATACTGATGCAGTCTGACCAAATGGTACAAAATGTAACTGCTACAAAGTAAGAAGGGCAAAACTAAGAATATATGGTGGTTTGGAGAGAGAAGAAAAGTTGGACTTTCTAGATTATGTTAAAAATAAGATGGTGGATTGCAAGGGCTTGACAAGAAATCATTAGGTATTCATTGGCCAAAAGATTGGAGTTGAGTTGACATGAAGATTAAGTATAGAAAACGTATGCTGACTTTTTTTTTGCATGCTATGAAAAAGTTAAAGATTGCGGCAACCAGGGTGTAAAACTGATAGCTGCAGCTCGACCTAACTTTATACACCATGACTATTCATTTGAAAGCACACACGTGTACTACGGATACAATTAGAGACTGTAAATGGAGCAAACCAAGGTTTAAAATGCCAAGGGGATACCAGTACACTAGAATGGTATGATGAATTTTGCTGACCCACAGAAGGCTTTTCAGAAGATTTAAAAATGCACTGCATGCTTGACTTAAAAGTGTGTAACAGAAAGATAAACATAACAGGGGAGTGTGTCGGCATAGACGGAGGATGAATGGAAAGAAAACTCTTGACACCTGAAAAAGATATCTTCATCATATGCGCATAACCCGGATCAACATGACTGGACAGGTTGAAAAGAGCCACTGAAATTTACTAAGGACTGCAGATTTATAAATAAATGGAGGACTGGGTAAATGATTGTTAGGGGCTAGACTAATAAAAAGGAGGAAAACTAGAAAGCTAAACCTAACTTGTTTTACTTTACAGGTCTGAAGATCTTTGCAAAATTTATTAATTTACTTTACAAAAAGTTGGATTTGTGGGTAACTAAATTTAGGAATATTTTTGCATATTGAAATACATGTAAAAAAATATCTATGCAAAACAGTATTGAATGCAAAATTTGTGGGTTTGACAGTATATGCAAAGTTAAAAGATGCATCGTTTCTTGCATGTCTAAGATGGTATAGCAGGGTAAGTCAATCTATGTATCTCATCTTTTGTTTACTGTGTTAGTCCTACTAGGCTAGTGGCCTCTTTTCAAGACAGACCCAAGGTGGCATTCATCCTGACTAGGGGAAATTTGGCCAGGGCACCAGAGAAATTCCCCTACTCTTGTTGAGTTGGTGCTGGACTGACTGATGATGGTAACACAGCAGTATGGCACACATCTGGGCGAGTGAGAAAGTAGCTGACTGCAGTTAGACTGCAGAAAGTAATAATGCAATTCAAGGTGATGCTTTTACTACTGTAACTGCTTCTGGTTTAATTTTCCAAGTCTTTTGGTTTTCTAACACCATGACAGGAATGGACCCCATTTCTAAGTCAAAGTATGATTAAAGTTTGTAAAATTAATATTTTCAATCTTTGATGTTAGCCAAAAGTGCTCTTTGCAGCACCCAAACTAACTATTTCTGCATTTCATACAGAGCGACCTGTATCAGGAGCACATCTAAATAAGACTAAATTCTTGTGTGACCCGTTACGCCTACTACTACTGGAACCCGTCTGAGTACCTCTCTTCCACACTGCCCTCATTTCTGCATGCAGATCCTGGTACTTTATGACTTTGTCTCTCTCTGTGCATAAGACACTGTAATCACTGGCTGTAGCAATTTCAATGATCAATTCTACTTTTGTCTTCTTTTCATGAACTGTTATATCTGGTTTTCTCGCATCTGTTTTTTGAACGGTTGGTAATGGGTGATCACATGTAATATAAACTTCATCATCTAGAATGCTTAGCTGCTCATGTTTCCAGCGTTTTTCAGCTACTTGAATATTGTAATGTTTTTGTAATGTTTGCACAATCCCCAGTGCAGTAGTCTTGGCACATTATTAAGCCTTTCAGTATTCAGGCCCTCTGCCAATATAGTGCACCATAGCCATCAATAAGATCTGTGACCGTTTCCAGTTGTGTTTTAAAAAATCTGCATTTGTCTGTTTCTCCCACATTTTCAATGGACTTTGTAAACCAATGTGTACACAATAGCCCACTATCCTGGGCCACTAACATTAACCGTTCATCTTTTAGTTTAGTTTAAATTCACCTCTCCTTAAGCATTCTTGCATCACATTCTAACTGACATGAGGTTCTTCCAGGAGTTTTCTCACTTGCAACTATATTTAGCCTTTTCCACGTTTCTTGCCTTCTCATCTGATCCTTCTTATATTCCCATTTGTTTATAGCACATTCAGTTGCTACCTGATTTTTGTCTATTTCTGGTTTGACTTCCATTCCTGCCGGACACGGATATGCTTCTGCTAAACTAAAAGCTTTTTGTAATCTATCCGCGCCATACTTGGATTTTTGTGATCTATCCGTGCCATACTTGGATTTTTGTAATCTATCCGTGCCATACTTGGATTTTTGTAATCTTTCCATGACATACTTGGATTTTTGTAATCTATCCGTGCCATACTTGGATTTTTGTAATCTATCCGTGCCATACTTGGATTTTTGTAATCTATCCGTGCCATACCTGGATTTGTGTAATCTATCCGTGCCATACTTGGATTTTTGTAATCTATCCGTGCCATACTTGGATTTTTGTAATCTATCCGTGCCATACTTGGATTTTTGTGATCTTTCCGTGCCATACTTGGATTTTTGTAATCTCTCAGTGCCATACTTAGATTCCTCTCCTTTTTACAGTTCTCTGTTATGACTAACAAATGCCTTTGTTCCACATGACTTACTTTTGTTACCATTTTGTTCTACTGCCACAACTGTGTTTCTTCTAAATGACTACAAACTCTTGGAATCAATTCCAGGACATAGTCTATATATCATCGGAAGGCCAGATATTGGTCTATAGTTTTTAGGACAGCTTGCAGGTTCACTCTTAAGGAGGAGCATTGCTTTTCTTGCTGTTAACCAGACTGGTGTCTGTCCAAGATGCACATGTAAGTAGTTCTTACTCAGGGCTATATCTTCGTGTAAAGATGTTAATACTTTTAGCCAGAAGTTAGGTATTGCATCTGGGCCTGGGATTTTCCAGTTAAGAGCTTTTCTTAATTTTGTTTCAATTTTTCTGGTCGTTACTTCATCCCATTTCATAGCCTGTACATTTGAACTTCTGACCCTTTCATTTACTTCTTTGGGCCATTAAGCATCTTTATGTTACATAGTCTGTCCTTCCATATCATGTTACATAGTCTGTCCTTCCATATCATGTTACATAGTCTGTCCTTCCATATCGCTGTTGCAGTATTCTTTTCACTAGGGATCTCCTGCCAAGGGCAGCCCGAAGTCAGGCCAGTATACCAAAGCCTTTAGGTTGTAATGGGTACTCTGTACCCACACATGACATAGGGTATAAAGGTGACATCCGGAAATACTCTCCTCAGAACTTCTTTGCCTCTAGTCTGAACGCCATCTTCGATAATCAGGCTAAACGCTCATTCATCTGTTGGTTATCTAGCCACTTTCAAATAAGAAAACAGAAACCCGAACGTCACATCTCTTTTTTGACTTGATTTGGTTGCTGGTTTGCTATCATCTAGAAAGGGGAAATGCCACTGTGGGAGTTGGATTCCCCATAAAGATGGCCACGAGCAGTGTTTATTTTGCTTAGGTGCTCCCACAACCATAAATCTTGTGCTATTTGCCAGGCTTTGTTCCTAAGACATTACACAGTCGGCCATCTTCCTTAGCTATTTATTTAGAAAACCAAAAGCTTAAGCTGTTGGCTAAAGATACTATGGAAGATCTTCCCTGCCTGAGGGTCAGCCATCTTGCAAAGAAGACCAAGAAAGTTAGGTAGGATTTTTCTGCAGTGTTGCCTCCACCAGATGTCTTGTGAGGCTAGTGAAAGCCTGGAGGACTGTCTGAATTCTCAGTCAGATTCCTCTGCCTCAACCGTTTTGGAGGCCAGCATAGATCTGGCTTCACACATGCCCATGGAGGCTTTGCAGTTGTCGCAGATGTCCAATTCGGATGTTCAGAGGGAACTGCGGCTGATAATTACTGAAAGGTCTTGGGACATTCCTCAGACTTTGGTTAGAGAAGAAATACGAACTACACTAACAGTATGGTGTCAGGAGTCAGTGCCTTCTAAGATCTTTAAGGCCAACGTCCCCTTAAAAAAGAAGCAAAAAACCAAGCATATTTCTCTTACTCCTAAAGATCCTCAGAGTGAATGGCAAAACGTCACTCAAGGCCTGTTTAATGCCCTTATGTCTTTGAAGCCTCCCTCAGGGGGTTTCTGCTCCTCTTGGTCTTCTGCCCTTATTAAGAGGCCTAGAGAGCAAGATTCCTCTGATGGAGATGGAGATTTTGATGAAGAATCCCTGACATTTTTCTCAGTGCCTTCTCACTTAGGTTATGGTTCTGAGGATGAGGAGTCTATTAGCCCTGAATATCCTTTTGAGGAGATTTCTTTTGGTGACAATTTCCCAAATGAAGTTTTTTAAATGAGATTGTGTTCAGGTGTCTGATGCTCAGAAGAGTTACTATGAGCTTCTGCACATGGAGTCTTCCTAAGCCCTCTACTGTCCTTCCTGTTACTGCTGCCTTCCTTTTCCACTGCCTCTCAGGCTCCTAAATTCCCTGTCCCCTTCTCCCAAAAAACTGATAGGTTTTATAAGGTGCTTGAAGATTGCAAGTTTCTTTACAAGCATCCCTCTCCTGACCCTTCTGTGGCGTCAGTTGCCTCTGAGCTGCCATCTATACTGTTGCTTCCCTCTGACAGGGACAGCAAAACCATGGTGAGGTTTGTGATGATACGAGGTAGTGCCAGCTGTGCCAGGGAGAGTAGGGCAGTGCATGTGTAGCATATGCCAGCACAGCTTAGCTGGAGGTTTGTAAAGAACTTTATGTCATTTGAATATCAAACTGATTTGTACAGATGTGTGTGTTAAAAATGTATTTGTAAAGTTGCTTCTGTTAAAAATGTATTAACAGTGGGTCCTGCTGCATAGAAAAGAAATATACATGCATGTCAGACTGTACTGTAATTGATGAAATGTATACATGTTAACAGAGGATGCTGGAAGGGAAGGGGTAAAGCTCAGCACAGCTAACCTTAAGAAAAACAGCCTGAAATTACATGACTTGGTTTAGGCCATTAAGATTTTATCTCACAGGCCTGAATGCAGTCAGAGATATAATGGCTGGGCTGGGATCCTGCTTTTATTGCCCTTAGTGGTAAACTAATTGCTGTCCTGGGGTGCCAGAGAATGGCTGGTTAGTCTCTGCAGGAAGGATGAAAGAGTTGGAATTGTTTTAGTCTCCAGATATTGTAATAATCCTTAGCAAAGTTCTAGGTATGCATTGTGACATCTGTGCTAGATCCTGGTTCAGCTTCTAGTGAGGGGGTAGTGTGGGAACCACAGAATCAGGTGACTAGATGTGATGTCATTCTGTAACCAGCACTGAAATTATATTTAGATGCTAGTGAGAGATGTAACAGAGAACACATAATACTCTGTTTCGGAACTGATAAGACCACTCGCCCACTTCATTTTGCCTTGCTATAGTAAGTAACTTAACTAGGGAACAGTCAGTTAGGAAAATACAGTGAGATTAGCTAAAAGTACAGTTGTGTACAGTTACCATAAATGAAGTCCTTACAAAATGGGTTATCCGGCTCCCAGTAGCCCATAGTCGGCCAGAATACCAAAGCCTTGGTATACGACGTCTGCTGACTTCGGTCGTAAACCTGATGACAGGACGTCAGGAATAAAGGAAGGCAGCCAACGCCATTTCCTCAGTTTTTCTTGTCACAACTGTCAGGAGCCCCCAAAGAAGACTAGACCAGGAAAAGAAAATCCCTGGAAACATGTCATCCACAAAATAAACAGGTAGTCTGTGCCTTAGGAAAAAAGGGGGATGGGGGGGACCAGGACTGCAACAGTGAATACACTCGAACATCTACATTTATAGTAAGTGTACACGACTGTACTATGTTCATTGTGTTTCACTGTTGCAGTCCTTACAAAATGGGTTGATTCTCAAAGCCCAAAGAAAAAAGGGTGGAGGAAAACCATTATTTAAGGGTTGGTAAAGATGCCCTGCAACACTGCAGTGACAAAACCGGCCCTGGATTTAGAAAACAAAGGTACATTGTAATGCTTTATGAAAGTGTGAACAGAAGTTCAAGTAGCTGCTTCCAGGATGTCCTTAGTAGGTACACCGCTCAAAAAAGCTGCTGAGATGGAAGCTGCTCTAGTAGAATGGGTCCTGATACTCTGTGGAGGAACCTTGCCATGATGCAAGTAACAAAAGTGAATACAATGGGCAATCCATTTAGAAAGTGTCTGTTTAGAAATAGCTTTGCCCTGAGCTCCAGCTGTAAAACTGACCAACAACTGGTCAGACTTCCAAAAGGTTTTAGTCCTGTCCAGGTAAAATCGAAGCTGTCTATGTACCTCAAGGGGTGCAGAAGTCCTTCTCCTCTATTCTGAGGTTTAGGTAGGCAGGTGGACAGATTGGTTAAGAGTCAAGCTAGAAACCACCTTAAGCATAAAGGAAAGATTGGTTCGAAGGGAAACCCTATCCGCATGGAAGATGATAAAAGGCTCTACACTGCCATTAAGGCCTGCAGCTCAGAAATTTTTCTAGCTGAAGTAATGGCCACGAGAAAGGCAGTTTTCCAGGAAAGAAACTTTAAATCTGCAGAGGCAGCTGGTTCAAAAGGAGGCAGAGTTTTCTCAAGCACAAAATTAAGTTCCCAAGCAGGAGTAGGTGCCCTTCTGGAAGGGTTTTAAATTGCTAACCCCCCCCCCCCCCGAGGAACTGCTTCATCAAAGGATGTGAGAAGATGGGTTATTCAAAGGAACAATAAGCAGAAATCACTGAGGCATGAATCTTGATTGAAGAAAAGGAAAGTCCACCATTAAACAAGCCTGCCAGGTAATCAAGAATAAGGGGAAAAGATGGTTGAGAAGAGACTTCCCCTCTAGCTTGCTTCCAAATACGGAATCTTTTCCATTTGTCTGGGTAAGATTCCCTAGTGCTAGGCCTCCTGGCCTCATGAAGAACCTCAACCACCTGTTGAGATAGATTTATACTATCAGCCAGGCTGCCAAATGCAGAGTCTGAAGATGAGGATATAGGAATTTTCCCTCTTCCTGAATCAAGAGATCTGGTATCAGGGGAAGATGCCAAGGCTGAGACGGGGCGAGACTGCGAAGCAGAGGATACCAATGTTGCCTGGGCCAGTCTGGAGCTATGATAATAGCCCTTGGGGTTTCGTCCCTTATCTTCAACAGCACTCTGGGAAGAAGAGGCAGAGGAGGGCAAGCATAAATTGAAAGCTGTGCCCAGGGGAAGGACAGAGCATCCACTCTCCAGGCTTTGTCATGATGTTCCCTGGTGCAAAAGGTTGGAAGAAGATTGTTTGGAGATGAGAAAAGATCCACCTGGGGAGTACCCCAACACTGAATGATGCGATAGAAGATGGTCTTGTTCAGTTGCCACGAGTGCAGATCCAGGACCTGCCTGCTCAACTGATCTGCCAAGGTGTTGAGTCTGCCTGGAAGAAACTGAGCTATCAGATGTAGGCCCATGGAGGCTGCTATGGACCACAGAATCATGCTTTGTCTGCACAGGGGGTAAGAGCGAGTCCCTCCCTGCTTGTTGATGTACCACATTGACTGTGGTGGTGTCTGTCCTGACTAGAAGAGTTCCAGGAGAGAGATGATGCTTGAAAGCCAGCAAAGCCTGCTGGATTGCTATCAATTCCTTCAGATTTATGTGTAGGTGAATCTGTTGGTAGCTCCAAGTCCCCTGTATGCATCTGCCATCTAGATGTGCTCCCCAAGCGAAGTCCAAGGCATCTGTGGTGAAAGTCATGCTTGCAGGAGGTGGTCGAAAAGGCAGGCCTTTGTTCTGTGAACAGGCTGTCGCCCACCAAAGAAACTGTCTACAGACAGGGAATCAGAGGAAGTATCAAGTCTAAATCCTGTCTGTGTCGACACCAAAGGTTCTTGAGGTACCATTGTATTTTCCTCATATGCAGTTTGGCATATGGAATCATCAGAATACATGAAGCCATGAATCCCAGGGCTTGAAGGAATTGTCTTGCAGAGAGCTGGGTCATATTTGTCAAATCCTTAAACTAAGTCGAAAGCTGCATTTGTTTCTCAAGGGAGGAATACCATCTGGGTAGCTGTGTTCAGACTCGCTCCCAGGAATACAATCTCCCTTGTGGGTACCATTCTTGACTTCCTTTCTTTGAGTGTGTAGTCCAAAGAGTTGGGAAGGTTCCTTACAAAATCCAAGTCCTTTAAAAGTTGTTCTGGAGAGTTTGCTTGAATGAGGCAATCATCCAAGTAAGGGTAAATATGAATGTTTCTCTGCCTGCAAAAAGCAATGACCGGAGCCAGGCATTTTGTAAAAACTCTGGGAGCAGTAGACAAGCCAAAGGGCAGTGCAGAGAATTGGTAGTGTCGCTTTCCAGCTCTGAAACGAAGGTACTGCCTGCAACTTTCTCATAAAAAGAAAAAGTCTTGAGTAGAAACCTTGGCCTATCTAAAGTAAAGCAACTGGCTCTATTGCTCTCAGATTCAGCAAGGAAGAAATTTTGCTTTTCTGCTTCTTCCCTTTGATTTGGGAGAATATAGGGAAAGTGTGAAAAGAAAACTTGTAGCCCTGGTATACTATTTTGAGTATCCACTTGTCTGTGATGGTAGACCAAACGTCTGCAAAATTGGCCAACCTTCCCCCCCAAAGGCAACCCTCGGCCAGCAGGGGCAGGCAGGGGGAGGGCTGAGTCAAAGACCATGCTTACTTTGGGAAGGTTGCTTAGAACTCCAAGATTTTGAAGAGGAAGTATGCCATTGCTGAGTCTTTTGAGGAGTAGAGGTCTGTCCCCTAGACAACCTATAACCCCTAGACTTAGTGCGTCCCTGCATACTGGGATCAGGAAAAGTCCAATTCTTAGAAAGGTAATGCCTACTAAAACGAGGAGGCTGAACTTGCAGAAAATCTTTAACAAGTTTGCATAGATTTGGCTTTGTCCTCCAATCTTTTCAAAACCTCTTCTGCTTTGTTACCAAAAAGCGTGTCCTTATGCAAAGGTACATCCAGTAACTTACATTTAACAGGCTCAGAAAGGGGCTGGTCCCTGAGCCAAGTATGTCTTCTGATAACAGATCCAGTGGCTGCTGCCCTGCAAGAAGTCTCCAAATTGTCAAAACCACAGTGTAAAGAATGTTTATTCACAAGAGTGACAGCATTCAATAAATCTTGCATGTCCTTACTCTACATCGGGGAAGGAACACTAGCAATTTTAGCCTTAATAGCCTTCAATGTATGCTGCTGAAACTTAAGCATATGAAAAAGACAAGTAACAGACCTAATAGCAAGGGTGGCAGAGGTATAAACCTTTTTACCTCACCTGTCCAAGGCCCTAGATTCTCCATCAGGGGGAACAAGACTTTTTTGCAACTGTAGCCTTAACACCTTTAGGGCCCTGAGAAATAGTCTCTGGATCAGCAGTAGGATTCCTAAAAAAAAACTGATGAGAATCAGGAACTGTATAATACCAGTCAGGTTTCCTGGAAGCAGGAGGAACAGAATTAGGAGTCAAAGAATTCTCCAAGAAAACATCAACTACTTCCAACACTGGAGGGATAGCCAGAGGCTTATGCTGTGGTAAATCCAAGAACTCCCTAATCCTTTTCTTAGACTGAGGATAGTCCTGACTCTCCCACTTGAAATGCTCTCAGAGTATTCAGAGTATCTCCAAAAGAAAAATCCTCTGCATGAGAGGCAGAAGGGATAGATTCTTCTGCATCAGAATCCTCAAAACCAGAATAAAGATCAGAGTCGTCCGCTTCATTAGCAGAATTGCTGGAAACATCAAAACCTGAGGGGATTAGAGGGGAGACCGGTGCCTGCTTTTAAGTAAATTTACAGCTGGAAGGTCTGCTAGAAAGCCAGAGGGACTCAGGAGGCCTAGCCATAGCAGTAGTCTGAACATAGGTCATCGGTCTGGTCTCAGAAACCGGGGCCTGCTTAGCGGCTCTGGACCCATCAAAAGTAGCGACTGGTGGAGGGTCAGAAGGTGAAGTGGAAGCGTGCAGCATGGAGGACTCCTAAAGGATCTCACCAGAGGCCTGCGGCTGAACATCCACGGACTGGAGGGGCTGCGAAGGTGCCTCATTGAGAACCACTGGGCTGACAACCAACTTAACTGGAATGTTGGCGGCCAGCCTGACCCTAGGCCTGTCGCGGACTTTATCCTTGCGCTTCTTAGGAATATCAGAAGTCGGGAGACCAGAAGACCCCATACAGATGAACCTAGGCCAAACTCTGAAATGCTTATATAAAAATTTAGTTCTACGGCATATGGTACGCGGATTGAAAGAAGCACAAAGATCACAATTTGGGACGTCGTGCTCAAGGCCTAAGCAAGTGATACAGTAAGAATGAAAATCACGGTGCGGAATCTGTTTTTCACAGGCAAGACAGTTATTAACTTTCTTTGACATTCGTTAAAGCAAGAAAAGAGGGTCCCCAATGGGGTACTTGGCTGAGGATGTCTTCAATCTAAGTAGTCAGAATACAAAAGAAGGTAATCTGCTGACCGGCACTCGTGCGATTTGCTTCTGCTTTGAGCTCCGCGGTAAGAAAGACCAAGGAAATGGCATCGGCTGCCTTCCTTTATAATGGACGTCCTGTCATCAGGTTTTCAAAAAGCTTTGGTATTCTGGCTGACTGGGGGCTACCGGGAGCTGGATAACGCATTTTGTAAGGACTGCAACATTGAAACACGAACATGTATTGTTTTTCTGTACCTGTAAGAGTCTTTCCAGCTCTGCTATTTTTTAATATTTCCTGAGAATTGAAACTCTGATGTTTATTGTAAATAGATACTCTGCACTCTCATGTTTTTTTTAATTTATTTATTAAATATATCTAACTCTTTCATTGTGGCTGGTCTCTTAGATAATATTTTTAACCCTTGAGTACACCTGCATTTACTTAGTGGCAATGTAGCATCACGCTCCTGAAAGTCTTGCTGATTGGTTAACACTACCAATTGTATAAGTATTAATTTTACTAGGAGTAATTGGGTATGCTGGTAAGAGCATTAAAGTAGCTGGTTGGTGGCAGTAGATCTACGTTACAGCCTGGGTGGAGGTGGCATAGCAGGTAAATTTGTGCCAGCCTTTCCTAGGTGTACAAGTTTGAAAATTAAATCTCAAAGTGTATGCGTGTGTCAGCTACTTGAAACAGGGACACAGGACTGATTTCTACAGAGAAAAAGGTGGAGTCCTATTTGGGGCCTGGAGAGGAAGTCCAGCCCCAGGACTGGAGTCTGCTCCCTGTGTGCTCTCAGGGGAAATTGTGCTTGATGCAGAGAGCTGCATCTGAAAATACTGTATCTATTTTTGTTTCAAGGGAACGTTCCCTGCTGGTGTCAGTGGTAAGGACTGAGGCTCCTCGATTACTGGCCCAGAGCAGGGATGTCACAAGGTTGAGTAAGGAAGTGTACACTTCTGCTACCCTGGCCTTTAGAACTGTAAGCTACCACAGTCGCATGACCAACTATACTTTAGCTTTTCTCTCTCAGGCCTGTCAGGTTGTTTCAAACCTTCCCGACCCTGAGGGGAAGACTTCTGCTCTTTATTAGGGACATCTTCTCGGGTTGCTTGCCCATTCCATTAAATGCAGCTATGATGCAGGTGATGCCTCGTCTAGGGCCAGCTGAGTTTGGTTTTGTCTTGAGGAGCTATTATTGGCCTCGGCTTCACCCTTTGCCTGATGATATCAAGGCCAAGTTGACAGATGTTCCTCTGGATAATAAACATCTGTTTGGTGCCGCTGCTGAGTTGCTTAGGTCCCTCCAGGAAAAGGGTAAAGCTTTATAGAACCTGAAATATGTTTTCGTTTCATCTATTCTCAAATTCCAAAGGAACTACCCTAACAAGCCTGCTTTTGTTCGCAGACAGTCTCACACCCCCTCCTCCCAAAGGTAAAACGTGTGGCAGAAGGGCTCCTCCTGCTAAGGTAAATGCCTTCAGCTTAGAAGCCTCCTTTTCCTGAGGAACCAGATGCTGTCTAACCATCCTTGCCCTGCTCCTCAGTCACATTCCTGTCTCTCTCCATCTTTGCTTGTCCATTCCTATTTGGTTACAGATCACTCAAGATGCCTAGGTTCTTTCCATAATCCGCCAGGGGTATTACATGGTTTGGAAATCTCTTCCTCCCCTTTTTCAGCATTCCTCAGCCTCTTCAGGAACAACTGCCCTTTTTTCCAGAGGTACTTCAAGGCTTGTCTGCTCAGGGAACAATTCAAGAAGTTCCAACTCCTGAAAAGTGGAAGGGGTTTTACTCCAGAATGTTCTTGGTCTCCAGGAAAGAAGGAACCTGGAGACCCAATCTGGATCTTGCTTAGCTAAACACCTTTTGGAACTTTCCTTCCTTTTAGATGCTGTCCCTTCAAACCTTGTTTCCTCTTCTACTTCATCAGGTTTTTCTAGTTTTGCTTGAGCTCAAGGATGCTTATCTAGACATTCCTATTCATCCCGTTTTCAGGAAGTTGTTACATTTCTCTGTTGCTTCCTGGCATTTTCAGTTCTCTGATTTGCCCTTTGGCCTCTCTACTGCTCCAAGGGTCTTCACCAAACACCTCACTCCTGTGACTGCTTTTTGCAGATTGAGAGGAATACAGATATTTCCTTGCCTGGATGACCTTGCTTATTCAAGCCTCCTCTCCAAGGATCTTACTTCAGCATCTATACTTTGCTATTTGTCTTCTGGTAAGCCTGGGGTTTACTGTAAATTTCCAAACGTCATTCCTGGCTCCTCCTCAGGGTCATATTTTTCTAGGGCTCAGGCTCCAGACCGTTCCAATGCTGGCATTTCTGCCTCCACCCAGGGGTTTAACTCTAATGGCTTTCTTTCAATTCCTTCTTCCTCTAACTTTAATTACAGCCAGGAATTTTTTAAGGGCTCTGGGTTACATGGTTTCCACCATTCCTATGCTTCCTCTGGCCAAGCTCCACAGGAGAAAGATCCAGTGGTTTCTAAAGTCAGTTTGGTTTCAACATGCTCATCCTTTAGTTTTTCTAGTCCCCCTTCTTCCACACCTTAAGCTAAAACTTCAGTGGTGGATTCATCAGTTGTGCCTCAACCCAGGGCTTCCTTTTCAACCTTCAGTCCCCTCTTAGGAGCTCTTCACAGATGCCTCCAATATGGGATGGGGGGGGCTTCTCTCGGTCCTCTGAAAGTGTAGGGTCATTGGTCGCATTGATAAAAGAAAGGCCACATTAGTTTTAGAGAGGAGAGCTCCTCTTCTGGCCTTTCATCTCTGTTGCTTCCAGGGCCTCTTAAAATTTTCACAGACAATACCACAGTGATGTGGTATATATCAACAAGCAAGGGGGTGACACAGTCCTACCTTCTGTGTAGATTAGCTCTTCAGGTTTGGATCTAGCTGTCCAGTATTAGGTGACCCTTCAGGCAGTTTATATTCCTTCAGATCACAAGATTGTTGCAGATTGTCTGAAAAGGTCCAGAACACAATCCAACAAAGTGGATGCTTCACAGAAATGTGTTTCTGGACATTTTCCACCATTGGGGTACTCCTCAAATAGATCTCTTGCCTCCCATCCAAACAGACAACTTCCTCTCTTTTGCACCAGAGTCGCGTGTCCTCTGGCCTGGAAGGTGGATGCCTGCTCTTTTTATTTGAAGGGGATCTTTCTTTATACCTTCCCTCCCCCTTCCTCTCATTTTGATGGTCTTGTTCAAGACTGAACAGGATGCTCCCAAAATCTTGCTAGTGACTCCCTTTCAGCCCAGACAGTACTGGTTCCCTCTTCTTCTGTATTTAGCCAAGGGCAATCATCACTAGTTTCCTTACAGGGTGGACATACTCGCACAAGACAAGGGAGTCTTTCATGCATCCCCACCTGTCCACACTTCAGATGACATTGTGGATGATAGGGTTTTGATCCCCTTCAGACACTTTTTTTTCTGAGGATGTGCTTTGGGTCCTGTAGGAAGACAGGAAACCCACTACTAGGAAATCTTATTTGTCTAAATAGAAGAGATTTTCTGTCTGGTATCTTTCTCGTAACCTGGATCCACTTACTGTAGAGGTTCCTTTGGTTCTCTCTTATTTGTGTGAATTGCCCGATGCTGTGTTGGCATAGTCTTCCATTAAAGCCCACTTGTCAGCTACTTCTGCGCGACTGTCTGACTCCCCCTTTGGCTTCTAGATTTGAGGCCAAACAGTTTCTTAAAGGCGTCCTTCACATTAGACCTCCCATGAAGCCTGTTCTTCCTTCCTGGGACTATAATTTTGTTTTGGAAAATTTGAATCTGGATCCTTTTCAGCCTGCTGCTTCAGCTTCCTTATAGCATTGTTCTTGGAAGACTGTTCTTTTGGCTCTTACTGCTGCTAGACAGGTGTCCGAGCTGCAAGTCATTATGGGTGTTCCTCCTTTTTTGTTTTTTCATAAGGACAGAATGTCTCTCTACTAATGCTTCTTTTATGCCCAAGGTGATTAATGACTTGTCTCTTAATTAGTCTATTCATTTACCCACTTTTTTCCCTTCTCCACAGTCCGATAGTGTGAAGGTTCTTCATACCTTGGATATGCAAAGACAACTCATTATTTGGATAAAACTAAAGCCATTCATATATCGGAGCAGCTTTTCGTTTCCTTTCATCCTAGGTCTTTAGGTTTGGCTGTTTCCATGCAAACCATTTCTTCCTAGATATCTAAAACCATTTCCTTTTGTTATTCGTTTCATTATAACAGCCTTCCTTCTTTTGTTAAGGCTCATCCTACTAAGGGCTGCAACCTCTTCTGGTGCTTTTTTCAAGGGTTTAGATACAAATACTATTCTCAAGGCAGCTACCTAGACTTCTGTGCATACTTTTACCAAGCACTAAGTTGGATGGGATTTTTTGGGTTAGAGTTTGCTTTAATAGGGCCATTCATGGCTTTCTTGAGGGCTCTAGTGGCCCTTCCTCCATCCCAATCTTCTTCCTAAACTACTGTACTCTCCTTAGTGTAAATACTGCAACTGTGAAACAGAAGGACATATAGCAAAATTGTGTAAAATCTTACCATAACAGTAGATGTCCTTCTCTTCACTGCTGCAGTATTCGCTCCATTCTTCCTCAATCCTTTCCTTCTGGATGTACTTGTTATACACTGTTCCTACTGGGGCTTTTTCAGTTCTGAGGATGGTACGTTCAGATGTCGCCTTTATGCCCTACACCATGTGTAGGGAGCATACGAGTGAACATAGGACATACCCATTACAACCTAAAGGCTTTCGTATACTGGCCAGGCATTAGGCTGACCTTGGCAGGCGATCGCTAGTGAAAAGAACACTGCGACACTGAAAAGAAAGACATCTGCAGTTATGGTAAGACCTTACACAACTGTACTGTCTTCACAGATATTTCCCCAAAATGTGCATTTCGTAGCTTTTTGATGGCGTTTCTCTTCCCTTTGCTTTCTTTCACAATTCTCTATAAAGCTGTTTTTGGGTTACCAATGAAATGCTTATTTTGTACTGCTCCTTTAGATTTATCTGCATATCTTCTAAGTTTTTCTGCCTGTGCTGACATATTTATTATTTGCAATACTGTTAAGATAGATCCTGGTCTAATACTGTGTGCTGCTTTTATCACATCTAAGTTCTTTTGCTGATCTGTTCCTTCTTCTATACTCTTTCTTGTTTTAATCACTTTATAGTTTTCTCTATTTGATGCTTACATGATTGCATATGATTTATTTCCTTTCTTTCCCTTACTGCCCTATATTTTTGTATTAGGATTTTATCTTTATTAATTTGGCTGCACGGTAATATAGCCTATTTCCCTCTGTTATATCACATGAATTTCTGTTAATAGTGCTCATTACTGTTTGTTTTATCAGACTTCTACCATTTTGGGTCTTCGTGCCTTTCTGTAATCTACTTCTTTCATCGATTTTAATATGTCTATCCATCTCTATTTAATCAAGCGTTTCCCTTAGATCATTTTTTTCTCCACTTTTGACACATTATTTTCTGTTTCCCGCAGGCATTCTACAGAAAATTCCAGAACATCTTTGAGACATTTTCTTCAGCTGCATCCAGTGTCATCCACTGGTCTTTCGTATGGGAACGTACTGGCCTATCACTCCACAATACTGACTGCATCAGAGTTACCACTGCTCCTTCCTTTGCTGTGCAACTCCAAGTGAACTTTTGTACCGGTTTCCTACTGAATGCTCGAGTATCTTCACGTGGCAACTGATCAGATGCTTCCCTTTCTGTTTTTCCTTAAATTGGGGACTCATTGTTCTATCACACTAACATTAGCAGAGTTGGATTTTCTACACAGAATCCTTCACTTCACAGATGATATATAACTTCAGTTTCACCAGAGTTGGATTTTCTACACGGAATCCTTCACTTCACAGATGATATATAACTTCAGTTTCACCAGAGTTGGATTTTCTACACGGAATCCTTCACTTCACAGATGATATATAACTTCAGTTTCACCAGAGTTGGATTTTCTGCATGGAATCCTTCACTTCACAGATGATGTATAACTTCAGTTTCACCAGAGTTGGATTTTCTACACAGAATCCTTCACTTCACAGATGACATATAACTTCAGTTTCACCAGAGTTGGATTTTCTACACGGAATCCTTCACTTCACAGATGATATATAACTTCAGTTTCTATTTCTTTAGCTTCTCCATTACTAATCCTCTTTTCTACTTTCCCTTTTATTTTTTATACTGTGAAATTGTCCTTATCTGGATGCCTTTGGCTCTATTTCTCTTCAAATATCTTTGGTGCTACTTTTTCATGTAGATTAGTTTTGTTTTCTCCTTTGCATAACTATTACACCATATTAAAATCCCTCTTTTTCCCATGTCCATACTTCTTCAGATGTCTCCTGCTCCGCCTGTTCCTCCTTACTTGGGGGAGACTCTGTTCCATCATGGTGTTACATGACCTGTGTCAGACCTTCTACATTAAATCCTTCACTTTGCAGGTGTTCCACAACTTCAGCTTCTACTTTTTTAAACTTTTGCTTTACAAATCTTCTGTTCTACATTCCCCCTTTGAGATCTTATTTTTTGTATTGTTCAACTTTCCATACCTGGGGTGCCTTTCCCTGTATTTACCTTGAAATAACTTTGCAGCTGCTTTTTTGTATTAATTTGGCTTTCTACTTTGCATAAATATTGCACTATATCAGATCTCTCTGTTTCCCATGTCCACGTGTCTTTTTCTTACCTTTCAAAAATCTCAAGGTTTTGTAGTTTCTATTTTCGTACTTCCTCCATCACTTCTTTTTCCACGTGGACCAAGACTTCTTAATCTATATAATGTTTTTATGAAGCTGCTGTATCACTTCTTTTTCCACATGGACCAAGACTTCTTAGTCTATATAATGTTTTTATGAAGCTGCTGTATGACTTATTTTTCCACGTGGACCAAGACTTCTTAGTCTATATAATGTTTTTATGAAGCTGCTGTATCACTTCTTTTTCCACGTGGACCAAGACTTCTTAGTCTATATAATGTTTTTATGAAGCTGCTGTATGACTTATTTTTCCACGTGGACCAAGACTTCTTAGTCTATATAATGTTTTTATGAAGCTGCTGTATCACTTCTTTTTCCACATGGACCAGGACTTCTTAGTCTATATAATGTTTTTATGAAGCTGCTGTATCACTTCTTTTTCCACGTGGACCAGGACTTCTTAGTCTATATAATGTTTTTATGAAGCTGCTGTATCACTTCTTTTTCCACATGGACCAGGACTTCTTAGTCTATATAATGTTTTTATGAAGCTGCTGTATCACTTCTTTTTCCACGTGGACCAAGACTTCTTAGTCTATATAATGTTTTTATGAAGCTGCTGTATCACTTCTTTTTCCACGTGGACCAAGACTTCTTAGTCTATATAATGTTTTTATGAAGCTGCTGTATCACTTCTTTTTCCACGTGGACCAAGACTTCTTAGTCTATATAATGTTTTTTATGAAGCTGCTGTATGACTTATTTTTCCACGTGGACCAAGACTTCTTAGTCTATATAATGTTTTTATAAAGCTGCTGTAATAATGAACAAAAATTTGCATTTGACACTTAACAGTTTTTGTCGTTCAAGTATTTGTCTTTCTTCCAATTTCTCTCTCAATCTTTCTGAATATTTTGATCCTGTAATTCTGGGCTTCTTGCTCAATAGCAACAATACATAATTCCTTACTTATTCTCAATATTCCACCCTATCATCTTTAGAGCTCTTTTTTGCCCTGTCAGTTTTTGTGTTTTTTGTGGACTGCTACTTCCTTCTACTATAGGGGGGTGTCATCCTCCCCCTGAACCAAGCTTAACCCCACTGTAGAAATGTTTCCATGTCTTGAGGATTCTACACTGTCATTTTTTTCCTGTCCTGGCACTAGTGTGCATATCAGGATTGAACACTTATCGTGGGACTTGTGAACCCAGACATGTTTTTTTAACCTAATTCTATAACATATGCTACATAAAATGCAGTCTATAAGTCAATATCTTGGTGAGATTTTGTAAAAAAAAAAAAAAAACAGGGTCCACCAAGTGAATGTACTCACTAAGACTTGAGGATGAATTCCAGCAATACTACTCAGCTTGCTGATTTTATCATCTCTCCATTCAGACCCCTGCTTCTACTGGTTTGGAATATGCTATGTTGGTGGAGATAGTTGAAACTGAAACAAAAGATGGTTCAGGAGCATTGTGAGGCGATATTATGCAGAAGCATAGAGTCTGAGCAGCAACCCATGACAGATGCTGAAGTCTGAAAAGCTGGCTTCTCAGAAGTGTCTATAATCAGCTGTGAAGTGAAGGAGATGGAAGGAATGTGAACAGACATTCTGCTGGGGCAGTTTAAGGATGGTGTGGCGGAGGACTGGTTGACAAGTTCAAGACTGAATGATGCAGTTATGGCAGCTGGATTACAATCTGTGACCAAGACTTCTATGCTGGCAAGAAAGCGACGATAGCATGTGGTCAGAAGTAAGACCAAACCAGGTCAACCCCAAACAGGTATGCTGTACTGGATTTAATGTGCGAGATGTGAAAAGTTTAATACATTCTGGCTCTGAACATTTTTACAAAATAACATTTGAATCTTTTCAAATAGTGGAAAGATTTCTTCTGGCAAGAGAAGCGGAAATCCCTCCATGATCCATGGAAGGTTAATATACTGGCTTAATATCTAACAAAGGACACATCGGAAAATCGATATAGGACTTCTGATGTTTGGAACAACAGTTAAAAGTAATATTTTTTGAAGAAATATCCTATTTTTTCTGTCACAAAATGACTGATTGAAGAACGAATTTGGACTAGGGCATGGGAGAGGATAGCCTGGAATGCAAAACTGAGGGCACATAGAATGTAACCAAGTCGAAACAAAACTGCCACATCAGCAAATGAAGGAAATCCGAAGAATCTGAAACTTGAGATAAAAGGAAAAACAGTGGCATGGGTTAACAGCTTCAAGCAACTTATGCAATTGTTGGAGAAAAAATAATTAAGAGAACATTGTTTAATGCATGAAAATGAAAAATGTGTGTTATTCTATTAAATTGTACATGCAATAATTTAATAAAGGTGTTAAAAGATTCTTTGTGTAGATGGCTTTAGGTCCCCATTTTTATTCTGGGTTAACATGACAGAATTGTGCACCTTTACCATACAATTGTAAAAGGTTAGCTTTTCAGAAGTCTCTAAAGAGAGTGGTGCTGGTAACCATGGTAGAGGAGGTTCAGAGGGTAAAAGGTAACCCTGCTTAATAATCAGACTTGACCTCTGAGGAACCAACTATGGGCAGAGAGCAGGTTAGATCAGGGTTTATCAGAACCAGCTCCAAGACATTTCTGCCTCTGGTAGGGTTACGGACAAATTTGATACACAATTCTCATTCACCGAATTTAAGCAATGTTTTTCATACCTGACATTTGAATTAGAAGTACTCCAGTCCATGCAAGGAAAGCTGAAGTCAAAGGATCAGACATCCATCTTTAATACGACAGTTCTTCCTGGGAACTTATGGGGATGTGGAGCCATGGAAGGAGGACCTGTAACAAATTATAAGTTGAAGGTCAGACTTACCTAGTGTAAGCTGAAGGTCAATGATCTCACGTGGGTCACTGGATTTCACCTTGGAAGGGATACAATTCCTGATGAAGATGGGGACACCATCACCACTTCTGGAGTTGAAGGCATGACAGGCACAGAACCCAGGCAAAGGAGGAGTGTTCTCATTGCATTTGAACCACATCTTAATCACTGGACCATCACAAACTTGTTCCAAATGTAAAAACGCCTCAAGCTTGGTCTGTCGTTAAGACTTGTGGAACTAAGAATTACCATCCTGATGATATGCAGTTTATGACTTGATTTGACTGTTAGCTGGGAAGTGCCTTAGATGAACTCTACCTAAAAAAGGCACAATGAGAATAGCAAGTTTTGGCTAGTATGTGGAAGTCCTTGTATAACAGGTGTAAGAGCACACTTGGAAAAGCACATAGGGTTACCAATCATGTCATCTCAGACTTATCGGACATTCCTGGAATGACACCAGCTGCTTATCCAATTGTTGAAACCAATTCTCTTTCCTTTGAATCTAGGCACATTGTCAGTGATGGAAGGATACCATACAAAACCAGTCTCAGCTTGACAGGAGTAGCAATTTCCAGCAACGCCTTCTGCATTTGTTTTCACAGATTTTTCCTGCCAGATCATTAATTGCTGCATGGACTACAATTAATGATGATTATATTTACTGGAGGAGAAGGTTTAAGGGCTCTTGAAATATCAGCAATCCTTCTCCCAAGAGATAGCTAGTTGTGTTCTTGTTCATCTTGCTGAGTATAGAATCAGTGTGCCTAACAATGGAGACACCAATTGCTAGCATGTTTCCAGAGGTTGATTCATTCTTGCTAGGCTCAGGGGTGCTTTGCCGTTTATGACTTGCTGATGCCAACAGAGTATATAGTAGATGTATTTGGGTGATTTCACTGATGCCTACTCTTATGAGTTCTAGGATGCTTAGGCAGTGCTTCCTTAACAGCATCTGTGCAAGACTGTTTTATGGCTCGATCTTGGGGGAAGGCGTGAGGAGGAAAGTGAGAGAGATTCTGCAGGCAAACAGTTCACACGGACAGCAACGAACAGTCTTGCCCAGCAGGCAACAAGTCTGTGCAGGTCCACACAATTTCATGCATATCAACAAAAACTGTTAAAAGTTCATGGCTGTTATCAGTTTCTCAAGAGAGGAAGGAAGGATTTTTCTTAAATGAAAATAAAAGCAACACCAGATCACTGAATCACTCTAAAATTTAATACACATAAAACGAACATAATATCCACTGAGCGCTTTCACCCAACTCTTTGCTGGGTTTCATCAGAGTACAAAGTCAAAGGAGCAGCTGTCTTATATACTAGTAACTAGATTGACTCCAATTAATGGTAAAATTGATTGTGCATGAAAATTAAACACTTATAAACAGTGACACCTTCATTTAATACATAATAAAATAATATTAAATGAAGGTGTCACTGTTTATAAGTGTTTAATTTTCATGCACAATCAATTTTACCATTAATTGGAGTCAATCTAGTTACTAGTATATAAGACAGCTGCTCCTTTGACTTTGTACTCTGATGAAACCCAGCAAAGAGTTGGATGAAAGCGCTCAGTGGATATTATGTTCGTTTTATGTGTATTAAATTTTAGAGTGATTCAGTGATCTGGTGTTGCTTTTATTTTCATTTACAAGTTTTTCGTATTTTTTATTATAAGGATTTTTCTTACACTGATTACTAAGGGAAGAACTTCACTTATGTACACAAACCACTATTCAGCTATAACTATGGCACTGCAGCACAGCCTGTCTCACTAAAATGCAGAGTAAAAAATATTAAGACCAATGGAAAAAAAAAAACAGATACAATTCAACCACTTAGAGCTATGCTACCGAGAAATACATGCAATCAGTGCATTCTCACTGCACAACCACCACTGCTGCAAGATGGCCGCCAAACTAGGCCTCAGATGCAAATAACGCAACAGTGAAACTAATTTAAGTGCAGCACAAATAATGCAGAAAAAAAAAACATTGCTATCCTGGATTAACGATGGAGCATCAAATGTTTGCAGCTTTTATAATGTTTCCAGCAGAAGCAAACCAGTACAGGTTCCCGAAGCCTTAAACAGGAATCAGGAGTACTTGGCTGGTCTCAGTATAAAACAGACAGAAAACATAAAACCAATGAAAACCAGATGCAATATGACCACTTAGTGCTATGCTACCCAGAAGTACCTGCAATTAATGTACTCTCAGTACACAAACATCACTGCTTCAAGATGGCAAGTATACCAGGCTTGAACCCAGCCAGATGCAAACAATGCAAGCAGTGACCAAGACAACAGGAATTTGACAGGATTAGCTACATGAATCTAAGTGCAGTACAAGTAATGCAAAATAACTTTTTCAGAGTTAATTACAGAGTATCAAATGCTCAGAGCAGCTTCTGTATTGTTTTCAGCAGGAACAAGCAGTTCAGTTTCCTGAAGCCTTTGTGGGCTCTGTAAAGGATGGATTTGTAATTCATGATTTACACACTGGTACTGAAGAATGGCTGTGGAGAATCCATGCTAATTGAGTGAAAATCCTTTATATGCATCTTTAGGGAGCTTGAAGACACTGCACTTATGCTGTATTTTTCTTTCCTCACTAACTAGCATAAATGATGCCTTGTCCCCCCCTGAGCTCTTTCTTGCTATTACACCACCTGGCCAGGTAGCAGTAACAGCACGAGGAAGACGGTCTCACTACATCCCCCTTTCCTAGACTTCCCATCATACTGCTCCTCCTGCACCTAAGTTGCTTTCCACATCGGCTAGGATGCTGTCAGAGCCCCAATCCCTCTGTACCATACAGCATGCATTAGGGGATCTGTACACAATCCTCCTCATCCTAGGATGCTGTCAGAGCCCCAATCCCTCTGTAACATACAGCATGCATTAGGGGTCTGTACACAATCCTCCTCCTCCTAGGATGCTGTCAGAGCCCCAATCCCTCTGTACCATACAGCATGCATTAGGGGTCTGTGCACAATCCTCCTCCTCCTAGGATGCTGTCAGAGCCCCAATCCCTCTGTAACATACAGCATGCATTAGGGGTCTGTACACAATCCTCCTCCTCCTAGGATGCTGTCAGAGCCCCAATCCCTCTGTACCATACAGCATGCATTAGGGGTCTGTGCACAATCCTCCTCCTCCTAGGATGCTGTCAGAGCCCCAATCCCTCTGTACCATACAGCATGCATTAGGGGTCTGTACATAATCCTCCTCCTCCTAGGATGCTGTCAGAGCCCCAATCCCTCTGTACCATACAGCATGCATTAGGGGTCTGTACACAATCCTCCTCATCCTAGGATGCTGTCAGAGACCCAATCCCTCTGTATCATACAGCATGCATTAGGGGTCTGTACACAATCCTCCTCCTCCTAGGATGCTGTCAGAGCCCCAATCCGTCTGTACCATACAGCATGCATTAGGGGTCTGTGCATAATCCTCCTCCTCCTAGGATGCTGTCAGAGCCCCAATCCCTCTGTACCATACAGCATGCATTAGGGGTCTGTACACAATCCTCCTCCTCCTAGGATGCTGTCAGAGCCCCAATCTCTCTGTACCATACAGCATGCATTAGGGGACTGTACACAAGAAAAATGAGCACACAATTAGGATAAAGATATTACACAATATTAAAGAATAAAACACCCTAAAAATAAGCCTTCATTAACCTCAAAATGTTCTACAGGAGGAGTCACTTCTTAACAAATGAGGCAGACCGGTCCAAAGGCCATTGGCTGAATACATTGAAGAGGTGGAGCCAAAGCCTCGGAATGACTAGCACCCCCTTATGTGGAGTACACGGATGAAATGCTTTGGCAAAGCACCAGCATCTCTCTTGTACCGAAGGCATTCAAACCACACAGGGCTCAGTATGCAAGTACAAGTACAGCGCACGTGCGCTTACAAGCCGCAGCAGCTGTTGCATGAATACGCACTCTGGTCATGTGACAGGGTCCACAAATAATTCTGCCAGTATTCTGCAGTGTCTTCAAGTGAGCAGTCACAGGGATCCAACACCAGCTAAATGACGTCACAATAATCCAAATGCAAAGAGGCCAAAGTATGTACAACCATTGCAAGGTCCTCGGAAAGCAACAGGTTATTTATTCAGGTATTGTTCCTCAAATGGTACACAGAAGACTTGACCACTGATACCAAGGGAATCAAGTGAGGAACCAAATGATGGTTTTGTTATCAGTGATCAGACATCAGAGACCCAAACGCCAGCATATTACCCCAGTACAGAACAATGGGAAAGGAAGAGCCCCACTCTACAGTTCCACTGCCAAACCCACATTGCTTCTCTACACAAGAGATATGAATGCACACTGCCTTACCTGCTGAAGCATCACAGCTTGGGTGTCCAATCACAACAGGTTGGGATCTGTACTCATCTTCCCTTCCAGGGTTTAGGGATGATAAAATTAGCTGAAGCAGAGGGTAGTTTTTATTTTATGGGGCTCAATTTCCCTTGCACAAAAGGATTTTAGGAAGAAATACAACCTACCCAAGATACAGCTATCATCCAACACTGCAAGAGACTTAGCTGCAGGAAGGGATGGCCAGTAAATGAGACTGATTGAAACTGTCCACAAATTTAGCCCAGATGGCATACTGGTCAAGGTCTTCACCTCCCCTGTACAAGGTTCAAACCAGACTTCTTGCCACTGCCTGCTTGGAGTTTGCAGGTTCTCCCTGTTTCTCTCTGTGGGTTCCCACTACTTCTAAAAAACATGCAGTGTTTCCATCTCAAACTCACCAAAAGAGTGGCGTTCTGGGCATCAGCACAGACTCGACATGGTGCCCTATTGGGGACGAGTTGTATAAACCAACCACTTAGGACATCTACCATGGTGCCCAGTATCCACATGATAAAAAAACTTGGATCACAGACTGTGTGCTGTGGTATGGCTAACAACTCTACGCTATAAATTATGGCTCTAGGTGATTTGATTGTGTTGACTAATGTCGCCAAATAGGAATGGGTTTTTGCAGGTGATAAGTACTCCGACCTTGGACCCATGCCAACTGTGGGAGGGGGTGTATGTGCCCTTACTAGCCAGTGTGTGCCTGCTATAAAGCCCAGCAGGCTAAGCTACTGCCTGGCCAGTGTCCAGTTGTCCAACTTGAGTTACCTGGGATAGGTCAGAGTAAAAGCTGGATGTTAACCAATCAACCTGCTAACCATGAACTAAGAATTGCTACACTCAATGCAGGTTTTCTGACATGACGCAACTTGGAAGTAGATGACATGATGGTAAGGAGGAAGGTGGACATCCTATGTATACAGCAAACAAGATAGAAGGGTAGTGCAGTAAAGGCACTTGGACTGGGATCCAGAGTCTCCTACTCAGCAGAATGACAGGCAAGAAATGGTGTGGAAACTGTGATGATGGAGATGCTTCAGAAGACAGTGAGGGATGTCAACAAATTAGTGAGAGACTCATGGTAATCAGACTCCAACCTAACGATAGGGCTTTATTCATAATTTCAGCCTAAATCCCACAGCACAGTTGTAACAGTGAGCAAAAGAGTGCAGATAGCAGCTGCAGGACCTACTAGATAAAGCAGGATAGCAGAAATTGGCGTTGATGAGTGACCTAAACAAACATATCGGGACAGACAGATGAGAATACGAGGTCTGCCTGGATCCACATGAGTGGGGCAACAGGAATAAAGGAGTACAGGCCATTCTAGACTTCTGTCTGGCAAACGGCTTGATAGTAGCCGACACAATTCAGAAATACAGTCACAAGATCACATACAAGAGTGGCTAACATGCAACTCTGGTAAACTTCCTCCTGGGAATGACTTTGCAACCTCTGATTCCACCCTAGTGCCCCAGTCAGTCTACAGCATAACCACTGGTTGCCACAATCAGCTGCAAGCAGTGATTAGAGAAGGCACAAAGATCAAACAAGTACCAGGCTGAAGAACTGGAATTTGACTGGCGAGAAAGTTCAACAGTTGAATGAATTATTCAGGGCTCCAAAACGTCAAGACGAGGAGGAAACAGGTGGAGCTGAAAAAGAAAAGCAGCGCCTCAAAACAGCATGTGTGAGGACTACAGGAGATATGCAGCCGAGCCAGGTACGGAAATAAGGTACGTAAGCAAAGCTGGTGGTGGAAGCAGAGCCAGGTATGGAAATAAGGTACGTAAGCAAAGCTGGTGGTGGAATACAGAAGTCCAGGAAGTCATCAAAAGAGAGGAGGAATGCAGCAAAAAGTGGGAGACAGAAAAGAAGGACCAGCTTAGGAACAAATACTCGTTGGCTAAGAAAGCAGTTGCAATAGCAAAGAACAAGGCATCAGAGGCACTCTCCCAGCTTCTGGAAAGTAAGTCAGTGGATGGCACAAATAAACTATCAGGTTGCAAGGCAAAGGCAGAAAGATAAAGAAGACAGACACCCTTCATAAGTGATGCCAACAATAACCTGCTCACCAGTCTACAGGACATCAAAGGCAGATGGAAGGAGTACTTCAAGTAGCTTCTTAATGAAAACCCCACAGAAGTTGTACTGCCCCAGACACAGCCTATGATGACAGAAAAAGAGGAGCCCACCTTAGAAGGGGGAAGAACAGCACCAAGGAAAATGAAGTCGGGGAAAGCAGCAGGCTCAGATGAGGTCACAGCAGATATGATAAAGATGCTGGGTGAGATACGGGAGAAACAGCTCCGGAGGGTACTCGTACCAGCATGGAGAGAAAGGCATATCCCAGATGACTGGAGAATAAGCATACTCGTGCCAGTGTACAAGAACAAAGGGGACATCCACAACTGTGGGCAGTACAGAGGCATCAAACTCCTATCACACTGCATGAAAATTCTGGAAAGGGCGATTAATAAATGAATACACAAAGTACTGGAAAGTAAGATGGGAGATGAGCGGTTCAGATTAGGATGCAGCATAAATGACTTCATGCTTGCAGTTAGAGAGAGTTCAGAAGAAGCAGGAGATGAGGAAGGAGTCCAACTGGGCAATCCTAGACTTGCAGAAAGCATCGACATAGTCCCAAGAAAGCTGATTTGGGTAGACCAGCGGTGGTTTGAAGTCTCAGAAACATTGGTAGAATTGGTGCAGACTATATACAAGGATCCAGTGGCTAACGTAAGAACAGTATTTGGTCTTTCAGAGGGATTCCCAGTAGGAGTGGATGTGCACCAGGGTTCAGCTCTAAGCCTACTACTGTTCATAATGGGGATGGACTAAATTAGCAAACAGGTCAGAGAGAACAGATCAACAAAGTTGCTGTATGCAGACGATGTGGCATTACAGGCAGACTAAGTTATAACTTCAGCAAAGGATAGGGGAATGGAATGCAAAACTAAAGGCACATGGGATGAAATGGAGTACAGATAAGACGGTGGTAATGGCAGCAAATGGGGAAAATCAGAAGAGAATTGAGACAGAAGGGAAGGCAGTGGAACAGATTAACAGCTTCAAACATTTGGGAGGGGTGGTTGTGGCCAAATGGCATAGAATGTCAGATGTAGTGTATGACAGATGGTGAAAGAAGCTGAAAAGTAAGATGCACAAAACAGTGGGGTGACCAGCACTGCTATATGGGACAGAAACCTGGGCAGTAAAGGCAGAGCAGAAGAGGAAGCTACAGGTGATGGAGATGAAGTGCCCGAGACAGGTGGTAGGATGCACACTGTTGAACAGATGAAAAAAATGAGGACATAACAGCACAAGCCAAAGTAGCTCCAATTGCAGAAAAAGGTCAAAGAGAACAGATTATGGTGGTTTGGGCATGCTAAAAAGCAGAAGACAATTTGGTGAAGAAGATTTGGAGACACCAGAAGAAGGCAAGAGGAAATGAGGGCTTCCAACAAAGAGGTCTGAGAAGGCCTGCAGCAGTCAGGCATGAGTGTCGAAGAAGGCAGGAAAGTGGCATTGAATAGAGAGAGATGGCAATAGTTGACATGACACCCCAAATCCACGTAGAAAATAATGAAAAAAAGGGGGGATGGATGCTAAACCCCAAATGTAGAGTCATGTGAAGAGGATCCAGCATTAACAGCAAGTCCAGGATGGCATGCTGACTCTGCAAACACTGAAACGTCACCATCGTTGTAACACCCCACACCTCTCAACATCTTAGAGCAAGAAATCTGCACAAAACCATATTTAAAAGTGAGACAGTGGCCTACAAATAGGGATACTTTTTAAATATTGCTCTTACAAACTTAGAAAGTTGATAGAATAACAGGTTTTGCATTAGCATGAACTTTCTGAAGGGTATGAAGTCTGAAACACAAATGTCTGTCATTATTATCTAACTTCAGTCTTTAATGATTTGCCACTAATTTGCCAGAAATTCATACTTTTATGAAAAATGGAACAAAAATAGGAGGCCAAAATCTGGACATTTCTGCGAAAATCTGTAGAGTCGAGAGGTATGTAACACCCTGATCTACAAGTGTGCAAATAGGGCTGCAAAGACTGCAGCCACCACAATGCCCAAGTAACATAGCTGGGTCCAAGCTTACATCCTGTGCTGCAACTACATTCCAGATGCAAAGATTACAATTTCAATGATGCTCTCTACAAAAAGAATGACTAACAAACCACATCCAACACACTACAGTGACTAAGTGCCCAAAATAAAGCAAAGACAGAGATAAAGGAGATAGCACCACCAGGATGTCTCTTGATGGGGCTACCATTACTCATTTATCCATCTACCATTACTCATTTATCCATTAAGCAGCAGAGGCTGGGCCTCTCCAAGAGATCTCTTGCCAGAACTATTCTGGGTGAGGTGTTAACAGCTATAAACATGGCTATCCAAGATCATCTTTACAAATTACAGGTCAATGCTACTTCCACCACCTCCAAAGTGGGGGCAGACCCACAAAACTGAACTCCCACTAGCAGTCTCTGTATGGTATATAGGACTGCACTAGCAGATTCATCCTCTTGGAAGCTTTCATGGGCTAGGGAGGAATAGCTGTCTGACACATGAGGAGTGTCCACATCTATGAAACTAATATATATAGTAAAGTTATTTGCTAGGTGCAGGAGAAAACAGAATGAACCAGGATAGATCATATAGACAGTTTCATGGCAGTCAAATGCAGTTTCCTGCTTTTGTCAGATGACGTCTACGCAAAGAGAAAGTACAGTTGTGTACACTTACCATAAATGTAGATGTTAGAGTGTATTCACTGTTGCAGTCATTACATTTGGGTAATCTACCGGCAGGTAGCCCTCAGTCGGCCTGATTAACAAAGTCTTGGGTCCTGCATCAGTTGCTGTCCCTTCTTACATGACGTCAGGTCGTCAGTGGTATAAAACATGCAGCCGACATGATTACCTCAGTTTTTCTTGACCCAGATGTCAGGTGCCCCCCCGAAAGGGGAGCAAAATAAAATTATAAAACACAAAAATATACCTCCAACCAAAAACAAATACACCAAAAAGGATTTTAAGCATAGCACAGAAAGTAGAGGTATAGTCAGAGAAAAACAGGGGGCTGGAGGGAGGGCAACCAGGACTGCAACAGTGAATACACTTGAACATCTACACCTATGGTAAGTGTACACAACTGCACTATGTTCTTCGTGTTTCACTGTTGCAGTCATTACATTTGGGTAGATTCCCAAAGCCATGGTTGGGAGGATGGACTTGTACAGCATTTGGATCAGCTATAAGGCCCTGCATGACAGCAGTGGCAAAGCCAGCTCTGGATTTAGAAAAAATTGGTAAATGATAATGCTTGGTGAAAGTATGTACAGAACTCCAGATAGTAGCTTCTAGAATATCCTTAGTAGGAACACCTCTGAGAAAAGCTGCAGAAGTAGATGCAGCCCTGGTGGAATGAGATCTGATCCCCTGGGGGATAGGTTTTCCATGGTGCTTGTAGCAGAAATGGATGCAATGGCTTATCCATTTAGAAATGGTTTGTTTTGAAATAGCCTTTCCCTCTGCCCCTGCAGCAAATGCTACCAGTTGTTCAGATTTTCTTCGAGTTTTAGTCCTGTCCAAGTAAAATCTAAGTTGTCCGTGCACATCCAATGAATGCAGAATCCATTCCCCTTTATTCTGTGGATTGGGAAAGAAAGTTGGCAAAGGAATGGACTGATTAAGAGCCACAGTGGATACCACCTTGGACATGAAGGATGGATTGGTCCTGAGTGACACTCTGCTCGCATGAAAGATGAAGAAAGGCTCCACAGCCATAAGAACCTGTAACTCAAGATAATCCTTCTAGCTGAAGTGATCGCTAGAAGGAAGGCTGTTTTCCAAGAAAGAAATTTTAAGTCTGCAGTAGCAGCAGGAAATAGAGTGAGTTTCTCCAAAACAAAGTTAAGATTCTAGGCAGGGGTTGGAGCTCTCCTGGGTGGTCTCAAGTTTTTGGCCCCTCTGAGGTACTGCTTGAGCAGAGGATGAGAGAAGAGGGGAGGGTTCTGTGTTACAATGAGCTGAAATGGCTGAGGTGTGGATTTTAATGGAGGAAAGGACAGGCCATTGTGAAGCATCTCAGTTAAGTACTGTAAAATCGGTGGTAAATTGGGCGCTGCTGTGCTCATTCCTTGGGATCGATTTCAGGCGCATAATCTTTTCCATTTGTCAGCATAAGATTTTCTAGTACTAGGTCTTCTCGCCTCCAAAATGACATCCATCACAGGTTTGTTTGAGGGATGCCAAGGGTGAATTTAAGTGATTAGCCAAGCTGCAAGGTTCAATGTTGGAAGCTGAGGGTGCAGAATCTGGTTCTCCTGCTGAGACAGTAAGGAAGGTGTCTGAGGCAGGTGCCATGGAGATATTTGTGACACTGCGCAGGAGCGGATACCAGTGTTGTCGTGGCCAGTCTAAAGCAATCAAAATCATTCTTGGTTTGCCCTGTTTGACGTTTAACAGAACTTTGCAGAGTAGAGGCAGAGGAGGAAAGGCGTAGACTGATAGGTTTTTCCAGTTGAAGGACAGAGCATCCACTTTCCAGGCTTTTTTGTGGGGAGTCTTTGTGCAAAAGTTGTCCAACTGGAAGTTCCAGGGGGAGGCAAATAAATGTCTGGGCTCCCTCATTTGCTTGTCAACATGTTGAAAATCTGTGGTTTCAGTCTCCACTCGTGTGGGTCCATGAAGTTTCTGCTTAGTCCGTCTGCCAGTGTATTTAATTTTCCTGGCAGGAATTGAGCTTGTAGGTGCACGTGGTAGCTCAAGGCAGTGTTCCAGAATGCCATGGCTAGTCTGCCGAGGGGGTAGGAATGTGTACCCCCCTGCTTATGTACCAAATAACCATAGTGTTGTCTGTCTTTACCATTAGCTGTCCTGGAAAAATGTAGTCCTTTTTAGCCTGTCAGAGCATTCTGTACAGCTAACATTTCTTTTTGACTGATATGTCGGTGCATTTGATTTGGGTCCCATTTACCCTGAATGCACTTCCCTGCCAGGTGAGCCCCCCATGCATAGTCTGATGAGTCTGTAGTTAGGGTTTGGGCAGCAGGGGGGTAGCGTGAATGGCAGTCCCTTGTTTTGGCGACAGGCCTCTGCCCACCATAGGAACTCCAGGTGTAGACAAGGTATGATAGGAATCATTGTTTCCAGGCTGTGGCAATGTTGACTCCATAGACGTTTTAAGTACCACTGAAGTTTCCACATATGCAGTCTTGCATATGGAATTAGAAGAATGCAGGCGGCCATGAACACCAAGGCTTACAGTATTTGTCTTGCAGATAGCAGGGTTTTTGTGGCCACTTGTTTGAAGTAAGTTACCAAATGAATTTGCTTTTCTGGTGTAAGGAAAGCCATCGGGGCAGTTGTATTCACGCTTGCACCCAGGAATGTAATCTGTTGAGAGGGAGCCAGTTGTGATTTCTTTTCGTTTATGGTGTACCCTAGACAAGTTAGAACCCATTTTTACAAATGCCAGATGATTTAGAAGTATGGCCTGGTTTTCTGCCTGAATTAGACAATCGTCCAGGTATGGACACACTTGAAAATTTCTTTGCCTGCAGAATGTAATTACGGGAGCCAGGCACTTTGTAAAGACCCTGGGCACAGTAGACAAGCCAAAGGGCAGTGCAGAGAACTGATAATGCAAGCAGCCTGCTTTGAATCATAGGTATCTTCTGCAAGATTCCCTGATTGAGACAGGCAGGTAAGCTTCTTTTAAATCTGGAGTTGCCAACCAGGCATCTTTGCCTAGCATAGGAAGTAACTGGTGAAGAGTCAGCATCTTGAATTTTGGAATGTCCAGAAAGGTGTTTAGAGTAGACAGGTGCAGAACTGGACGCCATGATATTTCTTTTCTGGGTACCAGGAAAAGTCTGGAATAGAAGCTTTGTCCCTTTTCCTCTTCTGGTACCGGTTGAATAGCCCCCATGTTTAGGGGGGAAAGTACTTGTTTCTGAGCCTCTGCCCACTGATTTGGGGACAGGTCTGGCCACCCGTTTGGTGTTGGCAACGTGTGGAAATTAAATCTGTATCCCTGGGACACTATTTAAAACCCATTTGTCCTGGGTTATGAGTTCCCAGTTTTTTGCATGAAAAGCAATCTTTCCCCCCAAAGGGGCGGCTAAAAGGTAAGTGCTTGGTAATTTTAAAGGAAAGTCATTCAGACTGTTTACCATAGGTGAGTGACTTATTTCCAGATTTGGAAGTGGAGGCCCCCTACTGCTTAGGTCTGAGAGTCCCCTGGGACTGAATCCTGGTGTTTCTGGTGTGTCTGGATTTGGCTTGAGAGGATCTTGAAGCAGCTGGAAAGGACCAATTCTTGGTAGGCCAGTGCCTACTAAATCTTGGAGGTTGCACTTGTAAGAAATATTTTACAGTTTGCATAGATTTAGCTTCATCTTCCATCTTTTTTAAAACTTCTTCAGCCTTATTGCCAAATAGGCAGTCCTGATTTAAAGGAGCATCCAACAATTTTGCTTTAACATGATCAGGCAGAGATTGCTCCTTAAGACAAGCATCCCTTCTAAACACAGACCCAGTAACAGCAGCCCTACAAGAGGCCTCTAAAGAATCAAAACCACACTGCAAAGTATGTTTTCTAACTTGTTCAGCAGAATGCAATAAATCCTGTAAATCTTTATTTTCCAGACAGTCAGAAATAAACATCATTTTCTGTTTAAGTAGTCCAATAATATGCTGTTGATATTTTAACATATGAAATTGGCAGTTTAAAGCCCTGATAGCCAAGGATGCAGAAGTACAAACCTTTTTACCCCATCTATCCAGCGCCCTGGAGTCTCTATTAGAAGGGGTAGGATTTTTAGCAGCAGAAGCCTTAATGCCCTTAAGCCCTTCAGAAATGGTTTCAGGATCTGCAACAGGATTTTTGAAAAGGAACCTGTGGGACTCAGGAACCCTGTAGTATCTGTCAGGTTTACAAGGAGTTGGAGGAAGAGAATCAGGGGCCATACTGGATCCCGAAAACACATAATCAACAATGTCTAGAACAGGAGGTATAGCCAAAGGCCTATGCTGAGGTAAAAGAAGAAAATCCCCAAGCCTCTTTTTTTAAATCAGAGAATTCCTGATTTTCCCAGTGGAAATGCTCCCTTAAAGTATGTAAAGTTCCACCAAAAGAAATATCCTCGGGGGGGGGGCAGAGGGAATGGAATCCTCTCTGCATCAGAATCCTCATAGGTAGGTATGGACAAATCCAGGTCATTAGAAGAGTCAGAATAAACAGAATCCTGATCAGAAGATTCAGTCAAGCTCAGGCCTAGGCCTCTTTGAAGTGGGGGTGGGGTTGACTATCCCTGATTAGAGTAATTAGATCTTCAGCCATTTTGATCATTTGTTTGTTTAGGCATAGGGGCCTGAACATGTGGCCTGGGCATAGGTTTTTTCAACATAGATCGAGATTTAGGCCTTAGTACTGAAGATGGAGTTGGTTTGATATGAAAGTCTGTAGGCCTGAATACACCCTCAGAAGCCGGTGCCTGCACAGTGGCTCCAGACCCATCCAAGGTAGAGACATCCGCGGGTTCAATAGTTGAAGTATCTCACGGCATACCGGACTCCGAATGGGTCTCAGTAGAGGCCTGCGAGTCAGAAGTAGTGGGTATCAGGGACTGCGAAAGTGCCTCACTGAGTACCGGTGAACTGGCGACTGGTTTAGGAGAAGCATCGTCAGTTTTGGACCTCAACGGCCCGTCTCTTAGGTTCATAGGTAGATACTAGGCTATCTGCCAGAGGGCATTTTTAAGCCTACCCAGAGTGTGTCACCTTTCGCCGCCCCATTGATTAATTAACTGAGCCTCTGTCAAGCAGAGCCAATGAAGTGATCCCAGGGTTGTATTTTCTGTTACCCATCCACTCATCAAGGCTTCTCTTGAAGAGTGTTAAGTGAGGGGTCTGCCTAATGTAGTTAGGATTTTTTTCCAAAGCATGGGGAGTCTCTGCGACTGGAATCTATCCCTCCAGCATGTTTTATTTATTGTTGTGGTGAGGTTTAGCTCACTAGAGCGCGTGGCTCACAGTGACTTGGATTTCTTTAGGTGGGGCATGTCCATCAATTCTGAGTTGGACATGGCTTTGTAAGTCAGGCAGAGATCACCTCTAAGTAAGCGATATGCCACGTAGTACAGCCTGAGTTTTTTCAGTTGGGCTGCACAGGACATATGTTTGAGGCCAGCAATCCTCTTGGTGAGGTGCTTTTGTGGTCTTTCCAGCTGTTGGAAGTGTCTTGTGAGGTACATCCCAAATGGGGCATTGTACTCTATGATGGGTCTGATGAGTGACGAGTAGAGGGTCACTATAACCTCTATTTCTAGATGCGAACCCCTTAGTAATTAGATGGGCCACATAAAAGGATTTCCTAACTACTTTGGCAATATGATATCTACCTGGGTCCCCAGATCTCTTATTACCTCTTCTGTATTAAGGGGGCTGCCGCCTATGTGGTAATTCGTGGGTGTTTTGTTTTTCCCAAACGGGATGACTATGCATTTTTTGGCATTTAGCTTGAGGCCATGACTTTAACACCAGGTGTCTGTCTCAGTAAGGCCTTTTTGAAGGATGTCCGTGTCAGCCGGAGAGTCAATTATGGCTCCCAGTTTGCAACTTGGTTAGCCATAGTCCTCCTGTGTTTGCCTGTACTTCTGAGAAATATATGCCAAACAGTTGGGGGCCCAGAACCGAGCCTTGTGGGACACCAATTGTGACTGGTTTAGAGTCGGACCTGGAGCCCGCTATTCTTACTGTGTGAGTTCTGTCTGTAAGCCACTTGGCAACCCATCTTGTGACGTAAGGGTTTATGTTCAGGCTGGTGAGTTTTTCTATAATACCCGAGTGAAGAATGGTGTTGAATGCCTTGGCGAGATCAAGGTAGGCTGTGTGAACCACCTTTCCCTCATCTATGGCTTTGGTGACTGTCTCAAAGAAGTCAACCAGGTTTAGTAGGCATGATCTGCCCTTAAAGCCGAACTGGATCGGGTCAAGTGTTTTGAGGTTCCCAATGTCTTTGTTAATGAGTTCCATGATGATGCGCTCCATAGTCTTGCAGACCAGGCTAGTCAGGCTTATGAGGCGATAGTTACCAGGGTCAGTTGTGTCCCCTTCCTTTGTGGAGCAGAATAACCGTTGCGGTGTGCCATTCTATGGGCATGCAGCCTGTGGAAAGGCTGAGGTTGAACAGTGTGTTTAGGTGGGGGGTTAGTTCGTTTTGTAGTTCGTGCAAGACGCAGCCTGGGACACCATCTGGTCCCACTGATGCTGTGTTTTTGGCTTTTGAAAGGGCTGTTTTCACCTGTGCTTCTGTGATTTCCAGGACACTACACTTTTCTGCTATTGTTGTGGGACCTTTGGAAGGTGAGAGGGAGGTGAAGTTGCACTGAATCTATCTACCAGGATGTTGGCAATATCAGTAGGTTCAGTATATTTTGTGCTATTTTGCACTAGCTCAGAGCATATCTGTGAGTTCCCAGTTATTATTTATTTATTTATTTTATTTTATTTTACATTTGTTGACCGGGCTAGTCTAACTGGATATATGTCCACTTTCAGTAGAGGCCCGGGGAAAAAAGCTCCAAGCATGAACAGTGACAAAGTTTACAATATATAACAAAGACATGTATAATAACAGTACAGAGGTAGCATTGGTTAAAAGAAAATGATAGTATTAAAATTCTAAACTATAGCTATTATATTAAAAGTTAAACTAAATAAAAAAAAAATATTATACTAAACACAAAAATGGGTATGAGCTAGACAGAGTAAAGCCCTTATATTATATCCTCTTACTAAGAGGAAAAAAAAAAGAGAAGTAATTAGATTTGGATGCCTAGGTTAGGGGAGTGGGGAAAGGGGTATGAGCAGGAGGGGAAAAGATTTCAGTCTGGGTTAGCACAAGGACAAAGCCACTGAGTTTTAAGATGTTCTTTAATATGTTTTTTAAATAGAGACGTAGAAGCTAGGGTGGATAGTTCAGGAGGGAGCTGATTCCAGTTTTTACCTGTAGTGTTTGAGAAAAGTGAGTTGCCAGCTTTGTTGTTAGATTTAATCGAGGAGACCAGGAGTTTATTAGAACGTAGTGTAGCTAGCTTTTTATACAGTGAAATCAGATTAGTGAGGATAGGGGTATTATTGGGGTGGTATAGGATCTTTTGAGTGATAAGTAACTTGACGGAGTATATGGTTCTGCAGTTCTAGCCATCCTAGTTGTTTGAGGTTAAGACAGTGGTGAGTTTTAAAGGGACAGCATGTGATGAATCTAGCTATGCTATTATAACAGGTAGAAAGTTTGGAGAGGTTGTTTTTAGATAGGTTAGTATATATAGCAGAGGCATAGAAGAGGGTAGTCGTGAGGTGGGTTTGGGCAATAGTTTTCCTGGCTGAAGGGGTAAGGAAGGGTTTAATTCTAGAGAGAGTACCAAGGTTTTTGTTAACAGACTATGCTGGAGTTAATATGGTCATTATAGTTAAGACAATTATCAATTGTTACACCTAGTAAGCGGGTTGTAGTATCTGGGGTTATGTTGGTAGCATTGTTAAAGGTTATAGAGAAGAATGGATTGGGTGATTTATGAGTTGGAGTAAAAAGCAGTAGTTTTGTTTTTTTGGGATTGAGGAGGAGGCAGTGTTGCATAAACCAGTTTTCAACATTATGGAAGACAGTTTGGGTGAGGGACTGGAGGGAGGCTATATTCTTAGCAGTACAGATTAAGGCTGAGTCATCTGCATATTGAATGCAGGTGGCCTGAGGTATGTTCATGTGTAGGTCGTTAATAAATAAGGAAAAAAGAAGGGAACCTAAGATAGAGCCTTGTGGGACTCCAATATTTACTGGAAGTAATGAAGACAGATTGTTATCCCACAGTACTGCTTGCTGTCTGTTTTAAGATAAGACCTAAACCATTGTAATGCTTGTGGATCAAGAGAATGGAATTTTAGTTTGTCTAGAAGTAAGTTATGGTTAACCATATCAAAGGCTTTTGACAGGTCAGTAAATAGTGCAGAGGAAAAGGAGTTATTGTTACGATTTTATTTATAGAATCAGTGAAGGATAGAAGGGCAGTCGTCGTGCTGTGGAATGGTCTGAAGCCATGTTGGCAGTTGGCTAGTTGGTTATTTTGTAGTAGGTGGTTGAGTAGTTGTTTGTGAATACATTTTTCCATTATCTTAGCTAATGGGGAGAGTAAGGCAATAGGGCGAAAGTTAGAAAGCTCAATAGAAGATCCACCTTTATGTAGAGGGATGATGTGGGATACTTTCCATATGGTAGGGATTTTGCCTTCAGAAATAGTTATGTTAATAAGGATAGAGATGGGGTAGTCTATAGCTTTTGCAGCAATTTGTAGGTATTCAGATGGGAGAGCAGATGGGGTGCAAGGTTTCAGTTTGTTAAGTAGTTACAGATGAGAGATGTAGGTACAGGTTGTATATGAAAGGTAGGAGATGAAGTCTTGGAGGTATTTGGTGGGGAAGCAGTAGAAGGAGGTAAGGAATTGGCCTTACACTTAAAGTCTTGACATAGCTAAAGAAGGCTTTGTGGTTATCTTTCGAATCCTTGACTATTTTTCTTTCGAAGTTAGCCTTGGATGATTTTATGAGGGACCTTAGTTTCTTACTGATACTGATCAGGGATGTCTTTCCTTCTTGGGATTTGCTTTTTTATGAACTAGTTTCCTCCTCCTGTTGTATAGCCTGTTTATGGCAGGGGTCCCCAGACTGGCTTCCTTCTCTTAGGGGAGAGAGTCTTGGTCTTGCTAGGAATGGCACGATTCATGCATCCTTGTAGGTGCTCAGAGTGCAATTGTAAAGGATTCTGCATCTTGGGCAGTGCTATCTTTTAGCGTGGGGGCTGTGAAACTTACCACCTCTCCCTTAAGTAAGGTGAAGTTTGCTTTAAAAAAATTTTTCACTGTGGTTTCCTTGGTTGGGGGTGGTGGTGGGGTGTGGACATCCAGGGTGATTAGTTTATGGTCTGATCTAACCAGTGACGGGTTGACCTCTGGTACGAACACCTGTCGCCCATGTTGGTGATGACCAGGTCCAATATGTTGTGGCCTCTGGTAGGGGAGTTTACCAGCTGATCCAGGGCATTTGAGTTGATAAATTCCAGGAAACGCCGAGCCTGGGAGTTTGTACTCAAGTAGTTTTCCCAGTTAATGGTAGGGTAATTGAAATCACCCAATATCAGGGTGTTCGGTAGGACCTTCTAGTGTCTCCAGAAAGGCGGAGTGGTGGTCTTGGGTCATGGTGGGTGATCTGTAGCAGGCCACAATTTGCATTGCAGATTTGCCCAATGTTAGCTGCACATGGATGATCTCAGAGGTATCATGCTGTGCCACTAACCTGGAGGTGTGAGAATCCTTTATCAATATGGATACACCCCCCTCCTTTTGTGTTTCGGTCCGTGTTCTGTGGCAGAAATATGTGGTATGAGTTGTAGCCCAGTAGTGCTGGAGTGCTCTCTGGAGCCTTGAACCAGGTTTCAGTTACTGCACAGATGTCAACGTTCTCCATACTTAGGAGTGCTTCGAGCACATGCATTTTGAGATTTAAACTCCTGGCATTGAGTAGCATAACCCTCATTTTTTTACTTGTGCTGTTTACGGTGGTGGGTTTGAATTTTGAGCCTTGCCTAAAAAAGGCACTATGGGGGCAGCAAGAGCCTTGGCCAGTATTCGAAAGCCAAGGGGTGACAGGTGCAAATAGTCTCTTGCGAAGCAACACGGCTTGTTGAGCATGTCATCCCAGGCTGACAGACACTGGATCCCCTTTGAATGACACCAGAAGCTTAGCCAATTGTTGAAATTGATCATTTTTTCTTTATACTGAGGTATCATTCTTGGTGAGACAGGATACTACTCAGGGTCAGGGTCATACCCGCCTGGGCTACATGATCAGAGAGCACTTCCATGTCTCTCTTCATGTAGTCCAGGGAGGTACATTTCAGGTCATTCACACCAACATCAACAATGACAGAGTCATATTTGTACTTGTTCTGGAGTGACCTGAATTGCTTGTGTTATGTGGCGGATTCTGGCTCCCGATAGGCAGCTAACAGTAACCTTCTCCTTGTCCAGCCTATTGAGTGCGATGTCAGTGTGCCTGACTATTGAGTCACCTATTACTAGTGTGTTAGGTATGTTATTTCGCCTTAAAGGCTGTGATTGTGCGGCACACTGATTTTGTGTTTTATGTGTTGTCTGGTTTGTGACGGGAGGTGCAGGTTTGGTGGGTGTCTGCTTTGGAGCTCTCTGATGCTTTTGCAGGTTTTTATTTAGACCCTCCGAGTATGATTTCATGTATTTGCGTATTTTTTGCCAGTGCTGGTTTAGTAGGTGAGGCTGGAGGTGTGGTGCAAGTTCATAGGTTCATAGGTAGATACTAGGCTATCTGCCCTAGGGCATTTATAAGCCTAGCCAGAGTGTGTTTGGCTTTTGCTTCCCTTTTAGATTAGTTGACTGTGCCTCTGTATAGTAGGACAGAAGATAGCCCTTTAAGGTTAGTTAACTGTGCCTCTGTCTAGCAGGGACACAGAAGAAATCCAAGGGGTAAACTTACGATCTCCCATCCACTCGTCAAGATTTCTCTTGAAGAGGGTCAGTCAGGGGCTCTGCCTAACATGAACTGGGATTCTGTTCCAGAGTGAGAGGAGCCTCTGGGATATGAATCTGTCCCTCCAGCATGTCCTATTTATTGTTGTGCTGAGGTTTAAGTACCTGAAGCATGTAGCTCTAAGGGATTTGGATTTCCTGAGGTGGAGCATGTCCATTAATTCAGGGTTAGACATGGCTTTGTACGTCAGGCATAGATTGCCTCTGAGCAGGCGGTAAGCAACGGAGTAGAGCTGGAGTTTCTTTAGTCGAACTGCATAGGGCATCTGTTTGAGGCCCGTGATCCTCTTGGTGAGGTACTTTTGGGGTCTCTCCAGCTGCTGCAGGTGTCGGGTAAGGTACATCCCAAATGGGGCATTGTATTCAATTATGGGCCTGATAAGTGATGAGTAGAGGGGCACAATGACCTCTCGATCTAGATGTGAACCTTTTTGTGATAAGGTGGGCTATATAGAAGGTCTTTCTAACCACTTTGGCAATGTGATTGTCAAAGGAGAGATTACTATCTACTTGGATCCCCAAATCCCTAATTACTTCTTCCGTACTTAATGGATTTCTACCTATGTGATAATTTGTGGGCACTTTGTTTTTCCCAAAGGAGATGACTATGCACTTTTTGGCACTTTTTGGCATTTAGCTTGAGGCCGTGGCTCTGGCACCAGGTATCCATCTCTGAAAGACCCTTTTGGAGGATGCTTGTGTCAGCCAGAGAGTCAATTATGGCTCCCAGTTTGCAGTCATCTGCGGACTTGGTCAACCATAGTCCTCCCATGTTAGCCTGTACCTCAGAAGTATATACCGAACAAGAGTGGTCCCAGGAATGAGCCTTGTGGGACGCCACTTGTAACTGGTTTAAGTCTGACATGGCACCTGCAATTCTGACCATGTGGGTTCTATCCCTGAGCCAGTTTGCAACCAATCTTGTGACATAGGGGTTGATATTTAAGCTGGTAAGCTTATTTATGATGCCCAAGTGGGGTATTGTGTCAAAGGCTTTTGCGAGGTCCAGGTAGGCTGTGTGGACTACCTTCCCCTCGTCTATGGCCTTGGTAACTGTTTCAAAGAAGTCAACTAGGTTTAAGAGGCAAGATCTGCCCTTAAAGCCGAATTGGGTAGGGTCCAGTGTCTGGAGGTTCCCAATGCCTTTGTTTATGAGTTCCATGATGATATGCTCCATAGCTTTGCAGACCAGACTAGTCAGGCTTATAGGGTGATAGTTTCCGGGGTCCGTTGTAGCACCACCTTTGTGGAGTGGGATCACTGTTGCTGTACGCCATTCTCTAGGTACATATCCTGTAGTAAGGCTGTGTTTGAACAGTGACTTTATGTGAGGGTTCAGTTCTTCTTGCATCTCATGTATGACTCAGCCCGGGGGGACACCGTCAGGTCCCATAGATGCTGCGCTTTTTGCTTTGGAGAGGGCAGCTTTCACCTGTGCATCTGTGATGTCTGGGAGGCTACATTCTGTTGGGATACACATTTGCTCTTTTGGGGGGGGAGGGGGGGGAGAAGTTTGCATTGAACCTGTCTGCCAGGATGTTGGCAATGTCAGTGGGTTCAGTGTATTTTTTGCCATTTTGCACTAACTCAGAGCACATCTGGGAGTTGCCACCCAGATTCCTGACATAACTAAAGAAGGCCTTGTGATCATCTTTAGCGTCTTGGGCAATTTTTCTTTCAAAGCTGGCCTTTGATGATTTTATGAGGGATCGTAGTTTCTTGCTAGTACTGATCAGAGATGCCTTCCCTTTTTGGGATTTTTCTCTATCATGTAGTAGCTTCCTCCTTCTATTGTATAGCTCATTTATGGCCGGGGTCTACCAGACAGGTCTCCTGCTTTTGGAGGAGTGAGTCTTGGTTTTATTTGGGATAGCACGATCCATGCATTCCTGTAGGTGCTCATAGAATGCATTTGTAAAGGATTCTACAGTTCGGGCAGTATTTTCCACTGGCCCGGGGGCTTTGAAGGATTCCACCTTGGTTTTGAAAAGTGTGAAGTTTGCTTTTGAGAAATTTTTCACAGTGGTTTCCTTGGCTAGGGGTGGGGACAGGATATGGATGTCCAGTGAGATTAGTATATGGTCTGATCTTACCAATGACGGGTTTACCTCTGGTGTGGAACATAAAGTCCCCATTTTGGTGATGACCAGGTCCAATATGTTGTCCCCTCTTGTGGGAGTGGTGACCAGTTGTTCCATAGTGTTTGAGTTTATAAATTCTAGGAACCATTGGGCAAGGGTGTTGGGGCTTGAGTAGTTTTCCCAATCAATGTTTGGGTAGTTGAAGTCACCCAATATTATGGCGTTTGGAGAGACCTTCATATTCTCAAATGTTCTCAGGAAGGCCGAGTGGGGTTCCTGAGACTGGGAGGGTGATCTGTAGCAGGCTACAAACTGAAAGGCAGTTTTGCCCACTGTTAGTTGCACATGGATGATCTCTGATGCTTCGTGCAGTGCCACTAACCTGGAGGTGTGGGTATCTTTGATGAATATGGATACTCCCCCTCCTTTTGTGTTTCGGTCCGAGTGTTAACCTTCTCCTCATGACTGTCTCTTCCAGTCTTGGGTGGAGAGATCTTAGCCTCCAGTTTGGCTGTATAATTGCATCTCTAGCATATGTTAGTGTTTTGTGGTAGGAGGAGAGGGCTGTCTGTGTAAATGAGGCAGTTGTAACATTGCCTCAGGATACTCAGATTCACCAGCTGGGCTGGAGCATACACCTGAAGTTGCCCTTTGGTCACGCCTGAATAGTAGGGTGAGCTGCTTAGTCGCTTGGTCGGTGAGGGGTGGATAAAGAGCCTTGCCCTGCTGGGCAGTCAAGTGTCAGGGTATGTTAGTGCCTGCTATTAGGTGTGAGCAAGTTCTGGACTGTAGGATGCTTTTTGAGTGCTTAGGTTGAGAGTTAGACTAGTTTCAGGTGAAAAACTGAAGAGGAGACTTAGTGGAGCCGGGAATAATTTAACCCTAGCTGACCAGTGCTGCCCGGCACACAAAACCGTGCAAACGCGGTTTTTAAACTGCAAACTTCTGGGTTGGAACCACTCCTCCAGGGACAGATGGCTGCTCAAAGTTCCCCTCTCTCACAGGTGAACAGAGAAACTTCCCTCTATCAAAGTAAGGCATGGGCAACTCAGAAACTAGTATCACAGCCCTGAATTCAGCATTAGCCTGAAAAGTGTGTACATCTAAAGTGTGCAAAATCTTTTCCCCCTTATTTTTGGGGTCTGCAAAAAAGTAGGCAAATGATAGTTTGTTTGGTTTAAAGCCACACTAGAAATAGGCATAAAGGAGGGAAGGATTAGTGCGTATACCAATCCTATTGGAAAAATCAAAGGGCTCTACTGCATAAGGGCTCGTAACTCAGACACACCCTTCTTGCAGAAGTAATAGCCAACAGAAAAGCAGCTCATGACAAGTATTTCATCATATCAACCCAGTAGCCAAAAGGTTGGAGAGTAAGTTTTTTAAAGTTTTCCAACAGAACCCAAAGGAGAGTAGGCCCTCTAAGAAACTGCTTTGAACAAAGGATGAGAAAAACAATGGTGGGTCACAATCATAGTGAGCTGAAATTGCTGCAGCATGAATCTTACGAAGAGAGGAAACCCTTGTCCAGTAACTCAGTAAGATATAATATTGAAGAGCCAACTCAAATTCAGCTCAATCTCCATATTCTTTGTTGTACTCCATCATAAAAATCTCTTCCATTCTGCGTACACTTTCCTTTTTAACAGGTCTAGGTCTTATAATCACATTTAAAACTTGAGGAAGAGACCTTGTTGAGACCTGCTGACAACACAGAATATGTTAGATGAAGAGAAGATGAAGAGAGTGAAGCTTGACATTGAGCAGATGACCGACCTTCTGAATCAGTAAAGGCCATGATCAAAGGCCAGACTCCGTAGCTTCACCAGGAGTAAGGCTGAGGCCAATCTGGAGGCTAATTCTGGATCTATCAAAATCATCCTTGGCCTGTCTTGTGACTCTTGGAAGAAGAGGAGGTGGAAAGGCACAGAGGTGAAAGGCATACACATGAAGGTTTTTCCAACTGGCATCCGACGGCATTTTATACCGTAAACGCTCTGAAACATCAACCTGGCACAGTTACCTCTCTTAATAGTGCGCGCTTGTTAAACCTAGCACAAGAGCACCCAACCAATAACGCCGTGCTCCCAAACTAAACAAGGTATATACAAAAAGTGGTAATCCCTATGTAATATCTTGTTCCTACAAGAAATACAGTTATTTCCTTTTTTTCTGACATCCGCAAAACATAATGGCAAGAAAAAAAAAAATGTTCCCAACGGGGGTACTTACAACTCTGATGATTCCCGAAAACTCCGCTCGAAATCGGCCAGAACGCCAACCTGCACCGCAAAACCGCGAAACTGCTTCTGCATCGCAAAAGACTGAGACTATGACGGGTGATCGCCGATTAGCAATTCTGGACGCATCTGACGCATCCACGCGCCTCTTATCGCGCCCTGACCTACCAGCCTTATACTTCGGGCCGACTGCCGACTGACTACAGCAATGGGGATCTGGACTATACTAGCTTAGAAAGGAGGGAAACAAGAACATTTTTTTAAAAAAAGATAAGGCAAAAACAGTAAAAAGTACACTTAAAACAGCTTTAAATGGCTACAAGCGATCAGAAAAGGCCATCACACTTTACTGTGTCGCCTACAACAGTTAAACAATTTATTTAAACAAAAAACAACTTTTTAAAAGTGCAGGCAGTCAAATAAGTACAATATGTGAAAAAAACAAGCTTTTAAATCACAATAAGTGCTGGAAAAATCAGCGTTTAGGTGGAAAACAGTTAAGTACAGCTAGAAAATACCGAAAACTGATGCTCTGTCTTTATCTTTGCGTTTTTTCGAAATTCCGGTAGTCGGATGGCTAACCGACGTAATTTCTGGATAATTAAACAGAGAAACGAAATATTTAGAGGCAAAAATGTATAGATGACAGATAGTGCGCTGATTAAATAAAGCACAAAACCGACAACAAGGTACATCATGGTCAGGGCCTAGGCAAGAAATGCAGTACAGATGAAAATCTTTATGAGGTACTTGCTTTCCACAAGTAATGCAATTATTAACTTTTACTGACATCGGAAAGGAGCAAGAAAAAGTTTCCCCAATGGGGTACTTAGCTGTAAGTTGAAGACTTTGGTTCTGAAACTCGAAAATGAAAATTTCAGGAGTCGGCCGACCGGCACATGCAAACTGCTTCTGCTTCGGGCACCGCACGACAAGAAAGACTGAGGCAATGACGTCGGTGGCATGTTTTATACCCCCGACGACCTGACGTCATGGAAGAAGGGACAGCAACTGACGCAGGACCCAAAACTTTGTTAATCAGGCCGACTGAGGGCAACCTGCCAGCAGATTACCCAAATATAATGACTGCAACAGTGAAACACAAAGAACATCATCACTCTAGAAGCGGGTATAAGGAATTAATGATCTGCTTCAGTTCATCCTTAAAGAAATGCTTGAGCCAAATCACCCACCACAGGCACATACTATGTCTGCAGTCTTTGGCATATGAATATTACAGTTAAAATTACAACAAGCTATACAAAATCTTAGCGAAGAAGCATTGACTAGGGGTAGGGGACTTTTCAACCTGACAGCCCATAAGGGAGAAATGGAACTAGGGCTCATTGGGTAGAGTGAAGGGACCCCTAAGCCCAAAAACAACAAGGTGGAACAACCTCTTGTGACCACGTCTAATGTTCTGAATTTCTAATCAGGCAACAGGAGGGGAAAAGGTGAAGTGCTAAATAGAAAAGGATGCAATGTGACTAAAAACAAAATGATAATTTTTTTTTCCCCAGAAGGGACAAGCCTTCCCCATGTACAAGATCTACCCATACACAACTCTTGGGGGGCAGTGCCCCCATTTGCTCTAATTATTATAATCAACTTTAAATTCACTTTAACCTGGGGGAAGGGGTGGTTTCTTTAGTAAGCTGAGGCACTACTGAATAAAACACCATATTTCTTCAATTTACAGGTCTGCAAAAAAATAACCAACTTAACAGAAAAAAAAAATATATAAAAACTCATCAACATTAAGTGACAATCCTAGCAGAAGATGACACATTCAGCAAGATTCATAGAGAAACCAAAATAGATCTAGAACAAAATGCTTTCAATAAATCATCACTGCACAGTGGGTGGTCACCCATAATCACTTTGCCCACATGTGAGATTCTTAGGCCTGTCCTTAGCAGGCATCATACACCACAGAATCACTCGAAGGAAGGGTTATAAGGCAACTGTAGGGAGCAGCGGTCTTTTAATCTTGTCCATCTTTGGCACACAGACTCTGGATCATCACAAACCCCTCCATAAAGAGATTCTAGGGGGGATCTTCTGACCCTGCATCTAGCATTGGGCAGAAGCACATCTGATGGATGAGGTGATAAGCAGATGGCAGGAAATTGTTGAGCAGTGGGCTTTAATGGACACAGTACCATTCACTAGAGGTAGGACTTGTTCACATGGGGTTCACAGGACGGGCATCAGACTTTGCACCCTTAGGGTGTGCTCCTCCCACGTGTAAGGACAGAACCCATCAAAAAACATTATATGCTTGTTCTACATCTAGGCCATCCCTAAGGGTCCACTTGGAAAAGGAGGATTCATGACGGCCTCTTCTCTAGCCATTGAGCCTGCTTTGGCTCATGGGAACAGACTCCTCAAACTTAGGTTTAACCATTAAGCTTTTGCTGCTGCAGTTAAACACTCACTTTGTCTTGGCGGGCTGCATTCTGACCCTGGACCCATGCGTTAATATGGGGAGGCTTGTGCTGACACCCCATTCCACTTGAGACGCATACGGTGGGTTATCAGTGGTGCATGTCCCTTGCTCCTCTCATGGTCAGCAGATAAATACAAGCAATTCAAGGTGTGCAAGCAGCAGACGGCCATCTCCAGGATGGACTACAGGAAAGGTAGCATTGCTTGAAAACACAAGCTGAATCATTCCGAAGGTGTGCAAGAAGCAGACGGCCATCTCCAGGATGGACTATGTGAGAGGTGGTGTTGCTTGATGCCTGACCTTTACCTTTGCCCATCGGTACTACACTAACCTCAGATAATGTGTAGGTCATTCTTTGTTAGTCCATGCACTGGCCATCCCCAAGTCACCATCTTCTCTGCACTGATTAAGGACAAGCTTCTCATCTCCTGAGGGGGCAGGCTTTAAGTGCTGACATCTGCTCCATTTTTTTTTTTTAACATTGTGTGCCTCCCCCCAGGAAGTACTAGCAACACACGTGTGAATCGTTGCTCATCATCCAAGAGCCACAGGAATACCTGATCTTTGTTTTTAATAAGCTACTGCGGGAATATTCCAAAGATGGACAACAGTATCAAAATCCAAACTTTAGTGTTACAAAAGATCTGGGAACACACAGACTGAGAAGGATCTCACATCCCAGTACAGGGCATCACTATGTATGCCATCAGCAGATACAATTGGGGTAGGTGGGCAGGATTGAGGAGAAGTGTTGCACAAAACCTGGGAATGTACTGAGATGAGAGGAGGAACTACGTGGAGTTACCCACCATAACTGGGGAAGGAAGATAAGCAAACAAAATGCTCTCACATTAGACAGAAAATATGTCTGTCGACAAAAACTGCACTGAGGGAATTATTAACGAATCAGAACTATACTGCAGACAGGTTAAAAAATCTTTTCAATGAGAAATTTCCATGCCGCCACAATTACAGTTACTTCAAAATGACTCAAATGGATCTTTCAGATTGTCTAACCACAACCCTGACCTACTAACACGTCTCATACTGTGTTACAGATATAACCCCCACAGGGCCCCTTTAAAGTGCAGAGAGAATGACATCACTGAACTGTCTTACTGTCCCTGAAAGAGTGACATAATTTGACCCACAAAATTCAGAGGTTCAGCTGATGAAGTTCAGTCACCGCAGAGACAGCAAAGGGAAATACCATTTCTTCTGAAGAAGCCCAAACAAAACAAAATAAAATAAAAATTGCAACAGATGGAAGGCAAGTTGTCAAAATGAAAATGACTTCACGTAACAAAACAGCTGAGTCACAACACCTACAACCTAATAACGTAGCAGAAAATTCCAGAATAACTTAAAAGGGATGCCACAGCCTCTAGGCAGGAAAAGAAATGCTGCTGCTATACGCATTTCACATCGATGTCCGCCAAGTGCCGTTACGCATTTCACATCGATGTCCGCTAAGTGCCGTTACGCATTTCACATCGATGTCAGTTAAGTGCCGTCGGGTTTAAACCTCAGCACTCATAAAACAACGAGAGAGTTGTGCTTTACCAAACAAACCTTTCATTAGTCTGTGAAAAGTTAGGGACATGTAACTATTCTACATTTTGATTGACACAACAGAATTATCACTTACAGATGTGTTCTCAGCACGGTACCTTAGGAGTCCTCAAGAACAGTACACTTAAAAACGCATCCCCAGTACTATATGTAATAGCAGCATAAAAAATTAAGGTTCGGTCCCCAGCACAGTCTGTCATGAATGTGCCCCCACACCATAAATAATGGAAACACTCCAGTACAGTATGCTACAGATTTTCAGGACTTCCAGTAAAGCGTGTCGCAGTACAATTATTTTTATTTTACAGATGGGTACAAACAGACACCAGAACCTCATTAAATGTGTCAGTTTGTTATTTAACTAGCTAAGTGAACTCAAAGGATGACTCTCTTTCATTTAAAACTTGTTGTATTAGCCAGTTGAGTTTTAATCGAATACATATATTCTACATCATTGTGGAGCTTTTCTCCCTGGGCCTCCACTGAAAATGGGTACTTTTGGACCTTCCCAGTAAACAAATGAAAATAAATAAATAGGCCAAAGCATAGAAACGAAGAAATGAATTTATGCGTGAGCGCCCAGAAAACAAAGTGTAAAGACTTTTCTTTTTGTGGATGATTTAAAACTGTATAATTCATCAGATGAGGAACAAAGCGCAAATGCAAGTGGTAAAAACTTTTTCAGATGATAGAGTGTCATTTGGTCTTGATAAATGTGCACGAACAACCTTTACAATAAGCCGCAGCACCAAGAAAATATTCTGGGACTGGAATGTGACATAAATGAACTTGATCAGGAGGGAGTCTATTTGGGAACTGATGAAGGAACATCAATAAAACATGAAGAAATGCAAATATAACTAGTAGGGAATATTTTAGAAGACTAAAATTAATACTGAAAACAGCCCTGACATCTAGGAAGTCTAGGCTATAAACAAACTTGTTCTTCCTGTTCTAACTTACAGAGCAGTTCGAAAGAAAAATGCTTCCAGCTTATCAACTGATACATAAAAAATCACTGCATACCAAGACTATATATTTCCCATTCTGAAGGAGGTACGGGCCTCCTCGAAACTGATCACACACACAGACAGACAGACAGACAGACAGACAGACAGACAGACAGACACACACACACACACACACACACACACACACACACACACACACTAGTCACTTCCTTATTCATACCTACATTCATTCACACATCGCACTCAGTCTCCCGATCTCTCACACACTCACTTCCTCATTCATACCTGCATTCATTCAGGCATCGCTCCCACTGTGTCACACACACACGCACACCACACACCCACTTATGCATTCAGTCATACATTGCTCTCTCTGACATGCACACAGCCACTAACGTATTCATTCACACACTCACAATCTCTCGCTCCATATCTCTCAACCCGTTAAAAAATCTGGGCAAAGCCATAAATAAAAGTAGGACAAAGTCCCAAAAATAGGGACAAGTTTTAAATATTACCCATTACTTATTGCTTTGTCCAGATTTTTTGTTCTTAGAGTTAACTGTCTAGCAACTGGAAACACTTATTTGGTATCTACCAAGAACAGGGGAATAAAAAGCTGCTTAACCATTTCCTTAGTTTTATTATGTATTTCACTTTCTTGGGTTGGTTTTTCTTATCCATAAAAAAATTAACAGCTCTACGTCTACATGTTTTTGGGTGTGGCTGGACTATCATCCATGTACAACAACTTGAGACTGACCCTACAGCTGCCTGCTGCCCTGCAAGCAGAGTCTGTACTGTACCAATCGCCATGGTTGCTGGATAACTTGAGTCGAATGTACTTAATTTGCTGCCTTAGCTGCACTGCGCATGATCAATAAAACCTTGCAAGTCACAATGGCTGAATCAAAGCATTCAGATTCTGAATCTGAAAGTTGTATAAAGGCAAAAAAGAAGCATCACTATTCATTCAATAATAAATGGTTAAAAGAAGACAATTTTAAGGACTGGTTGTGTAAGAAAACAGTCTGAAGCAGAACTGATAGAGAAAAATGGATTGGACATACAAGCAGAGTTGTCTGCATTTTCTGGGAATAATGCTGCAGTGAATTTTGGCAAGATTTCTGTGTATGAGAAATTTATAAAAAAGACATTTTGAACTAATTTCAGTGAGTTGCAAGTGCCATTCTGCATAGTTGCGTTAAACAGACATGTGAAACTTTGTCAATGGACACTGAAATTTTCATTCTCAAAGTTTATGCTGAATTTTCCGGATATGTCAAAAGAACTGCACAGCTCCTGCCATTTTTCAAGTTTGTCGAACTTGAGTATGAAGACGGCGTTAATCTTGTACCAATGAGATGGTTCTCATTCCTACCAGCACTTGAAAGAATACTTCGTGTGGCCTGCTTTGCAGTCTTACTTTGTTTCACGGGGAGAAGAAGAAGGCCACAAAGTAATTTGGGATGCCTTTAGAGATGAAGAAAGTGAGTCCATACCTAGGCTACACTGCTGTTTCTTACACAATGTTATGTAGGTCTTTCAAAGTACTGTGCTACTGTTAGAGTTGGACCAAACTACTAGTTCCCAACTACATATGTTTGGAGTTATGACTTACGGCTTTTCCCGGTTAGGGGTCGCCACAGCATAATTCCGGTCCGCTCATGAATGGCAGTGGATTTTTACGGTGTCAAGTTGCCAGCCTGATGCCCAACCTTCAAGGAAGGCATGCCCATTCACGCTCGCACCTACCTGCATGTCTTTAATATCACTCGACCACAGGGAGGACATGCAGACCCCACACAGAAGGTGCTCCAGCCAAGAATCGAATGAGAGAAACTCTTGCTGTGAGGCGACAACGCTAACAGCTGCACCACCACAGCTATCATGGTATGTTTGGAGTAATACAGAAAATTACAGATCACAAGTGAGACAAATTTTATGGAAAGGCTGCTACAAACATGCTTAAAAGAATTCCACAGGATAAGAAAAGGCACTTCGAAGCTGATGCTGATCAATTCTACAAGTGTTTAAACTACCTAGGACAAATGGTATAATTACCAGTTTTCAGAATTTCAAGCAATGAGTAACCTTGAAAAAAACAGTGATGTGGAGCTTATTCAAGGAACTGGCAGACAAGTTGCGCACTGGCCGACAAAGACAAGTACTATGATGACTACTGCATTCTGCGTGACTTTCAAACAGACCTGGTGGAAAAAATTAAGTGGTCGATCGATGGAAGGATTTCTTTGCAAAATTGACACACAGGAAGTGTGTTGAGGAACTCTTTAAAGCTGTATCCTTCGCATTTTTTATACCTGTGTCGAATTCTTCGTGTGAACGAACTTTCAGTGTGATGAATACTTTGTGGACCAAAGAAAGAAATAGTCTGGGACTTGGTGTTTTGAGCTGAGCTGCAGGTGTGCAAAAATTTGAGGTACAGTTCTTCTCAGTTTCATTAATTCTTGATGAAGACACCCAAATTGTTGGTGGCTGCAAGATCTGATCAGAAATCTACTTTTACGCGCAAGTAGTTTTCGTGATTCTACCAAAGCACACAGAATGAACGTTTGAATAATTAGTTTACAGTTGTATTACTGTTTTGAACTTTTCCTGTACATAGTATTTGTTGTACAATCACTATGAATATTAACATATCAAAGACTGATGGTCTCCGATTCGGACAGCACTTAGGCCAAACAATACAGTTTGTGTTTAACATTAAAATAGCATCTCTAGAAATTAGCCTTATGCAAGGTGGCAACCCTATGCGGGAATGGAAATCAAACCAGAAGTAGATAAAAATCAGGGAGCAACTGAATGTGCCAAAAATCAAAAGAAAGAATATAAGGTGAAGGATCAAATGAGAAGGCATGAAATGTGGAAAAGGCATAAATATAGTTGCAAGTACAGAAATCTCATGTTGATCAGCATCTGATGCATGAATGTTTAAGGAGAGGTGAATTTAAACAAAAAGATTGAAGGTTAAGATTGGTGGGCCCAGGATAGTGGACTATGTACAAAATGGTTTTCAATGAACATGTTGGAGAACAGTCAAATGCAGGTGTAGAAGTGGAAACGGTCATGCATCTAGTTGCTGGGTGTGATTCAGTATACAGGCCCTCTGTCATTAGTGTAAGAAGAGGCATAACAATGTGTTAAGACAGCTTCATTGGGGACTGTGCAAACATTACAATACTGAAGAAGCTGAGAAGCACTGGAAATACTGAAAACATGAGCTGCAAAGCACTGTAGAAAATGCTGAACTTTATATCACATGGGGTCACCCATTACCAACAGTTCAAAAAATAGATGTGAGAAAACCATATATAGATATAGCTGACCCTAGGATTTGAGTCAGCCACCATTTCAGCTAGTGGCAGCCTACAAATTCTCAAGCTCCTTCCTACCCTCAATGCCCTTGTCCCCATTCCCCTCAGATAATCCATACAGCTTGATAAAGAGGAAGAAGAAATAGGAAACCCTACAAACTGCCATCACTGAGTGCAACAACTTAGGAACATAATGTGCTGGATGGGTCCTCATATACATGCTTCTTCCTATAGGAGAGAGGGTAGGAGGGTGAATGAAAATGGACAACACTGATGGAATGTTATGGTAATAATGTAACTTCTTTATCTGATGTTGTCCATTTTCATTCATCCTCAACATATGCAACAGAGTCCCCAGCTACCTGAGCTCTGGGTGGGCCCTAAGGAAGGATGTTCCTGAGAAGGCCACTCTTCCCCATGAGACCAGATCCAATTTGTAGTGACTGATAAAGGTATGTGGATTTGACCAAGTAGCAGATGCACAAATACCAACCATGGAAGCTCTACATAGGAATACAGTGGAAGTTACCATAGATCTAGTAGAATAAGCCTTGACCATCTCTGGAGGGGAATATTCAACTTTTGTATACAAAGGGAATACATTCTGATATCTATCTGGCTATAGACTCTTTAGTTACAGTTTCCCCAATCTATAGTGTGCGAAGAAAAATAATTGCTCTGATGCCCTTAAATCCTTTGTACAGTAAGTAGAAATGTGACTGCCCGTGCACATCAAGTGAAGTTAACAAGTACTCACCTGTGATACTGAAATTTGGAAAGAACACAGGAAAGGTCAATGGTCTGGTCACTACTGGATTCTGACACCAGCTTTTGTAGAAAGGAAGCATTGGTACATAAGGTAACCCTAGCCTTATGAAAGGCTAAGTAAGGAAGTTTCAAGGATAAAGCTTGAAGTTCTCACATTCTTCTGGCCGAAGTTATAGCAACCAGAAAGGCAGTCTTCCAAAACAGAAACTTTAAATCACATTTGGCTGTAGGTTCAAAAGGAGAATGAGTCAGAGCTTGCAGTACTAGACTTAGATACCATGGGAGATAGGGTCTTTAAAAAGGGGTCTGAGCAAGAGTACCCTTCAAAAATACTTTATAACTTTTTGAGGAAACCAAAGAAGAATTCTGGAATCCCAAATGGAAATTTGAAACAGTTGCTAGATGAACTTTAATCGTAGATGAACTTGCTCCTTCATTAAACAATCCAGCTAGCAAGGACTGAGTGTATAGGAGCTGTAAAGGGATCTGTGTGATTCTGCTCAGCCCAATAAACAAATTGTTTTCATTTGCTTTTGTACAATTTTCTGGTGGATGGTTTATGGGATAATCGAACAGACCAGGGAAGAAAGCATAGGTTGCCCGGTCATTAATGGAACTGGAGAAATCATGCAGTCAGTCTGAAGTTTGAAATGTCTGGGTGAATCAGTCCTTTCGAATGGGATACAAGGTTTGGAGTCAGATCTAGAATCCAAGGTGGAAGTAAAAGACGAGGCCTCTGCTCCTCAACCGGGAAGGTGCAACGAGGAGGCCTCTGCTCCTCAACCGGGAAGGTGCAACGAGGAGGCCTCTGCTCCTCAACCGGGAAGGTGCAACGAGGAGGCCTCTGCTCCTCAACCGGGAAGGTGCAACGAGGAGGCCTCTGCTCCTCAACCGGGAAGGTGCAACGAGGAGGCCTCTGCTCCTCAACCGGGAAGGTGCAACGAGGAGGCCTCTGCTCCTCAACCGAAGGTGCAACGAGGAGGCCTCTGCTCCTCAACCGGGAAGGTGCAACGAGGAGGCCTCTGCTCCTCAACCGGGAAGGTGCAACGAGGAGGCCTCTGCTCCTCAACCGGGAAGGTGCAACGAGGAGGCCTCTGCTCCTCAACCGGGAAGGTGCAACGAGGAGGCCTCTGCTCCTCAACCGGGAAGGTGCAACGAGGAGGACTCTGCTCCTCAACCGGGAAGGTGCAACGAGGAGGACTCTGCTCCTCAACCGGGAAGGTGCAACGAGGAGGACTCTGCTCCTCAACCGGGAAGGTGCAACGAGGAGGACTCTGCTCCTCAACCGGGAAGGTGCAACGAGGAGGACTCTGCTCCTCAACCGGGAAGGTGCAACGAGGAGGACTCTGCTCCTCAACCGAAGGTGCAACGAGGAGGACTCTGCTCCTCAACCGGAAGGTGCAACGAGGAGGACTCTGCTCCTCAACCGGAAGGTGCAACGAGGAGGACTCTGCTCCTCAACCGAAGGTGCAACGAGGAGGACTCTGCTCCTCAACCGGAAGGTGCAACGAGGAGGACTCTGCTCCTCAACCGGAAGGTGCAACGAGGAGGACTCTGCTCCTCAACCGAAGGTGCAACGAGGAGGACTCTGCTCCTCAACCGGAAGGTGCAACGAGGAGGACTCTGCTCCTCAACCGAAGGTGCAACGAGGAGGCCTCTGCTCCTCAACCGGGAAGGTGCAACGAGGAGGACTCTGCTCCTCAACCGGGAAGGTGCAACGAGGAGGACTCTGCTCCTCAATCGGGAAGGTGCAACGAGGAGGACTCTGCTCCTCAATCGGGAAGGTGCAACGAGGAGGACTCTGCTCCTCAATCGGGAAGGTGCAACGAGGAGGACTCTGCTCCTCAACCGAAGGTGCAACGAGGAGGACTCTGCTCCTCAACCGGAAGGTGCAACGAGGAGGACTCTGCTCCTCAACCGGGAAGGTGCAACGAGGAGGACTCTGCTCCTCAACCGGGAAGGTGCAACGAGGAGGACTCTGCTCCTCAACCGGGAAGGTGCAACGAGGAGGACTCTGCTCCTCAATCGGGAAGGTGCAACGAGGGGGCAGCCTGGTCTAGTACCATTAATTATTTTTATTGAGTTAAGACTGTGTCTTGTTCAAGAAAAGTGTCATGATGGAGGACTTGTAAAGCATTTTAATTAGTTCAATTAATTCTTCAGGGATATTGTAATATGGCAGTGTTAAGTATAGAAAATCTAAGTCTACTCTGTCAAATGCTTTAGTTGCATCCAAAGTGAGAGCATATCTGGGGTGGTTATCTTTCCTCAGTAGTTGAATAGCTGCATCTTGAGTGAGAGTATTGTCCCATGTTTGCCTGCCCAACATGAAACCAGACTGTCCAGATGATATAATGCTGGATAGTACTGTTTTGAGTCTGTTGGCCAAAACTGTAGCCAGAATTTTGATATTTATAAGAGCAAATGGCCTGTAGTTCATGGGGTTCTTATCAGAATTAGGTTTTGGAATGAAAATAGTCTTAAGAGTTGAGACCGATGTCAGCGAAGCCCCTTTTAGTAATAAAATTACATAATTTCAGCAGAATGGGTGAGAGTTTGGATGCAAAGTTTTTGTAAAAATCAGAGGTGACCCCCATCAGGCCCAGGAGATTTATTTAACTTTAGCTTCTTAATTGAATTTGTAATGTCTTCAATTGAGAGGGGTGCTTTTAGCAGGTCAGCTTGATGACTTTCAATTGCTGGAAATTTTATATCGTTAAGAAAACATTTACAGTGTTCTACTGAGATTTGTTTCGGGGATCCATATAGCTTTGTATAAGTTTCTACAAAGATATCCATTATTTCCTGATTTGTATTTGCCATTTTGTTGTAGGTTATTTCGGTTTTACTGGGAGCTGATTGGT